>NC_056604.1:5830639-5983139 GCF_018340385.1 Cyprinus carpio
ATCGCCACATGGCGGCTCCCTACAGTTGACATATTTTACCCTCCTTTTGTTTCCCGCTTTCCTTCATTTGATAAAATAATTCGCATTTTGCTCCCGTTTCCATGCAAATCACAACTGGAACGGCCGAAATGGTTTTAGAAAAACAAAGGAGGTGCACAATGCGTGATTGTGCTGGCTGACTGGGTTAAGTGATGTAAAGCGTTCGAAAGAAAGGAGAAGCGGCGGAGGGAAATAAACGAGGGGGTTCCTGTCCTCCGAGATGCACTGACACGTCTCCACCCTCTGCATCGACTTCATGATGAATGAAGTGCAAATGAACATAAATATATTGAGTTTGGGCATGACTGCGAATTAACGCTGAACTGTCCTGAGCTTCTTAAGAGTTGAACTGAGTTCCATTCATGATATTGACTGAACTTAATTTAATCAACATTGACAATATTGTCTTTTTAGAGGTGAAGTTGTACTGCTTTCATATTTAAAAAAACCCAGCACTGTGATTTTCATTTTTATTACTGTGAAGCTGCTTTTCAACAATCTGTATTGTAAGAAGCACTATATAAATAACCTACCTTGAGGCGGAAGCAAAGGACCGTATGAACGGAGGGCAAAAATAACCCAAACCTCAAATGGAAATCATCCCAGCAGCCAACAGCTGGACCACACTGCAATTACAAACCAGCGCTAACACCTCTGGCGCAATTACCCTCATTTACTGACCACAGACAGAGCTGCAACTCGCTATTTTTTTTACTGCCAGTGGGAACTTATTGTGTGTTTCTAAGCTAAATTACGATTGCAGCAGAATGTTTGCTGGTTTCTGAGAAATTTACAGATGTTTTTGTTTTCAAATGAGGTTCTCAGAACAACTCAGACATCCAATTAAAAATAATTTTCCATAAGCAAAAAATCATAAATGTTGCAGAAGTTAAAATAAAAAACAAATACTGCATAATATTTGTACTAGACTGAAGAAGGAAGAAGGAAGAAGGAAGAAGAAGGAAGAAGGAAGAAGGAAGAAGGAAGAAGAAGGAAGAAGGAAGAAGAAGGAAGAAGGAAGAAGGAAGAAGGAAGAAGAACGAAGAACGAAGAAGGAAGAAGGAAGAAGAAGAAGAAGATTATTCAGTCCAAAAATAAAAAGTGACCCTCAGGTTGTTCTAAACCTGAACAAATTTCTTTCAGCAAAAGAACATATTTGGAAGAATGTTGATAACCAATTAGTTGACGGCAGCCATTGATTTCCATAGTATGAAAAACAAAACTACATAAGTTGGTGTCTACCATCAACTGTTTGCTTACCAGCTGTCTTCAAAATATCTTTTTTTTTTTGTATATTCAGCAGAAGATAGAAACCCTTACAGGTTTCTAACAAGTGGAGGGTGATTAAATCGTGAAAAAAATTTCATTTTTAGGTAAACTAGGTGTATCAATGATAGTGCTATCAAATGATTAATCGCGATTAATCGCATCCAAGTTAAAAGTTTTTGTTTATATAATATGTATGTGTACTATGTATATTTATTATGTATATATAAATACACACACATGCATGTATATATTTCAGAAAATTTTTATTTTTATATATAAAATATATTTATTTATAATATAAAGCATGTGAATATAAATATAGACATGTAAATATTTTCAAAACATATACTGTATGTGTGTGTGTTTATAAATACATAATAAATATACACAGAACACACACATATATTATGCAAACAAAAACTTTTATTTTGGATGTGATTAATCACGATTAATCGTCTGATAGCACTAATCAATGATGGAAAATTGAGTGTTTACTATCGTCCTCTTGCATTATTGACACACTATTTATCTGTTTAATACTGTAAAGCTGCTTTGACACAATCGGGCATCTTGGTAATGTCCCGAATTTTGACAAAGGCAATAATTGTGCAAGTACTCATGCTTTCTGAGTAGAGAAAAACATGTTTGTCAAGGCTACTCTTCAATAATACATCTCACATCAGCAAAAAAAACTACAAAGAAAAAAGGCCGGTCCACTGCACAATCTATAATAAGCAAACGGGTGATGTCTTAAAGCCAACTTTTTTCCTACATATGCTACGGGCAGAAGTCGTCATAGTTGGATAAACTTCTATAGTGGTGAACGGAAACTACAACAAAAGCAAATGAAAATATCCACAATAGCATTTCTATGACTTCTCAAAAGATGAAACAAATATCTGTTGTCTGTTTTTTCAACAAGCATCTCATCTCAGACTGTGCACATAAGAAATGTTTGTGTGTCCAGAAACAGCTGCTTTTAAAACAGTGTTTTTTTTTTGTTTTTTTTTGAATGAATGAATTTCTTTAACATGACAGCATCTTAAAAAATGGAGTGCTGAAAAATAGACACTGAAAGGGCAGCAAACAGATACAGTTGTTTACATACAAGAACAACTGCAGACAGAAACCTTATACACTAATATGATGAAACTCCTCTTGATATATAAAAAAGTAACATTCAGAAATATTAAGGAAGAATTATTAACAAATAGATACAGACATGAACAGACGAAGCTCTGATAAAGGGAGATTTTTTTTATCATTTTAATAAGCACTCTAGATTAAATTATGCATGTGGTTTTGATTAAGCAAGCCCATACACAAACACTTCTTTATCTACAAACATCTGTCTAATCCAGCTCCAGCTCTTCTGCTTTCAGTGAGTATCACGACACATCTGTGCTGTGTTTGTTTGCATCAGTAAACTGTGACTGAATTGAATTTCAACCACCATGATCTGACCACAAACTGACAGATTTTTTTTTTTTTAAATGTAGCATTTCACTACATAATGAACTTTAAGGACTAGATTTATTTAAGATTAATTGATGCATTTAGTATTATGATTTATGAACAATAATGTTTACAGCATTTATTAATTCTTTTCAAGGTTAATTTATATGTACTGTTTTATCATTTAAAATTTTATTACATGTAATATTTTAATATTTTATAATATTTTTAATTTTAGTTCAAAATGCATTCAAGTTAACATTTGATATTAAATATTACGTCTGTAGAAATAAACATGAACTAAGGCCCCGTTTACACTAATGCGTTTTCGTTTTAAAATGCACAACTTTTGCTAAGGTTACGCCTATCGTTTACACTACTCCGGCATTTTTGACCATTGAAAACGGAGACTTTTGAAAACGCTGCAGACCCCGTTTTAGTTTGAAAACTCCGGGGTTGCGTTTCAGTGTAAACGGACCAAAACGGAGACTTAAAACAATGGCTTGGCTGTTCACATTCACTCTGCGTATCCTTGACGACCGTGTAAACAATAACAGCACGCGCATTGTTGTACCCATAGATGTATAGGTAGATTCCCCATTTGATCGCTCAAAGCACGTAAACGTGTCCGTGATCTAAATAATAGGGAATCTACCTTTTCTTATCTACGGCTGTACCTGCTTGACTGGTCACGTGACATGCGTTTTAGGTTGTGTAGTGTAGACGAAGATTGTTTCTGAAACGCCATGGAAATTCCAGTGTAGACGAGGATCATTTTCATTCTAAAACGCTGTTTTAAAACGAAAATGCACTAGTGTAAACGGGGCCTAAGAACAATAATTATAAAACCGATAGTTCCGGTCCTCGATTCTGATTGGCTGAGCCACGTTCGAAGCTGTTGTAAATTTCTCTAGAAAAATACACCACAACTGATTCTGAGGAACTACATACATAAATGAGACACAGCGATTTGGTGGAAGAATACTGTTTTTAATAATATCATTACACTTTATTTTCTCTGTTTTATTTTGTGAAACCTTATATGGAATAACCGTTTTATAATACCAATAAGCCCCATGAAGCCGTGGTTTATAGTGAATTTATAACAGCTAAAGGGGTTTTAATTACTCCTCTTGGCGTCATGCCTAACAACGCCCCTTAGCTGTTATAAATTCACTGTAAACCACGTTTTTTTGGGGCTTATTGCTTTATTTTATTAATTTAAATGCTATTATTAATGTTAAAAATGCATTCCTGTTTGTCACTGAAGCTGCTTTGTATACAGTGCTATAGAAATTAAGGTGGACTTAACTCCTGGACTTCACTTTCCTCTTTCATTTTCTAGCATGTTTTTAAGAACTTTAATATAATTTCTTTAATGTGAAAAATTCCAGCATCTGCGCCAGCTGTTTTAGGAGAAAAGATGTGATGCTGGATGAAAAAAGGTGGAATCAATTGTGGGGGAAATGTTTTTTTTTTTTTAATTGCTGACAATGTGGATAACGGCGGCTGTGAAGGAAACTAGTTCGATGACTACGAATCCAATCAAACCCAGCTGGAAATGTCACATATCACACGATTGCACTTACGATTGCAAGACGCTGCAGTTGTAGAAGATGAAATCGGTGGTGATGAATTTGAGACCCGTCTCTTTGGACTTCAGAGAGAGCTTCACGACCCGTTTATCACCTGGAAAAGAACGTAAAGAGACAGTAATGAAGAGAAAGGCGAAGAAAATGCAGGAGAAATGAAGTTAACATGAGAAAGGCCATTTGAACTGGTGCTGATGGTCTAATGCAGAAAGCGCAGCATCTGTGCCCCACTCTGCACATATACTCACTAATGTTCATGTTTCTAATATATTTGGTTGCGAGACCATTTATCCACTTCTTCCATCTGTGAGCGAAATGCACTTATGTTTCAAACTCAGCAACCCTTTTGCGTTCCATAATGACTACATCTCTGCCCATCAAATGATACTTGTGGGCCACACTTCACTATAATTGACATAATATTTCCATTTGGACATGCAATAATTGTTATTAATGGGAATACCAGGCTTCCGGAGTCTAAAAGTTACCATCAGGAGATTTTGAATTCTTAGAGTACCTTAAAAACCAGAAAAAAAAAATGAAATCCAGGTCTCAAAGCTTCAGGAAGCTCAGAAGAGATTCATGTAATTATCAGTCATCACAAAAGGTAAAAAAGGACCGGCACAAAATGGGAAACACGGAAGGTAAAAATTAAATCAAATTAAATTTTATTTCTAAAGCGCAATTTGTTGGAAGCAGCTTTACAGAGCAGCTTAATAGACTTGGTCAGAGTAGATGCATTTCATTTGACGCAAATGAAAACGAGGTCGTGAGTGATGGATGTTCAGTCTGACTGTTGAAAGATTGAAAATATGTTTCCACAAACTTCAAATGGATAAACAACCCGGTAAAACACAGTTTGACCTTGAGACAGCATGAAATATTGAACTATTTGTTTTTGCTCAAAATTCGGAAAACATTGGTTGTGTAAATTAGACATGGCCAAGGACATGAAAACAACTACTACTGAATGAATTACACATCTATCCCTCAGCCTCATTTTCATTCAAGTCAAATTAAACATTGTGTTCACCCTTATTAAGAATCTTAGTATATAGACGATGGCTCAACCATAGAAAGATGGAAGGGTTTAATTTAGCTGAAATATATAACACAACATGGGCAGAAAATGTTTTATTAATTCATAATACTACCGCTTTTCAAGATCCAATCATATCCCAATACAAAAAAAAAAATCAAGTCTCCTCCTATATTATTTACACATCTCACTGGCTGATGTCAAAAGCATTTTAAATGGAATTTCATGTTTCTTACCGTATCCCTGGGTGACAGATGGGACGTCCCGCAGGGATGGGGACATGCAGAGGATTTGTCCTTTGGCTAGCACTTCTCCTGGACTCTCTGTTAGCTCC
The DNA here is from genome assembly GCF_018340385.1 of Cyprinus carpio. Taxonomy (NCBI): domain Eukaryota; kingdom Metazoa; phylum Chordata; class Actinopteri; order Cypriniformes; family Cyprinidae; genus Cyprinus; species Cyprinus carpio. The sequence continues at coordinate 5,836,368 of NC_056604.1, forward strand.
TCAAACACACACGTCACCCCAGCCGAGAGGTTCGGGACGTGAGCTACCTTCACACTCAGCTGGAGCACAAACACAAACACACACGTTCTCCAGTCAGACATACTAGATCATCACGTGAGCTGCGTGACTAAAATGTGTGAAAACAGCATTTTAGCTCGGTTCTGTAAGCATTAATGAAGAAAAAAAATCAACTAAAAATTAACATTCTGTCATCTTTCACCATCATTTTAAAGCTGTTTTTTTTTGTTTTGCAAGAAACACAAAAGATGAAGATTTAAGAATATCCTATAAATACATAATCTACAAATAATCTTTTTTTTAACTCAGGTGTTATATAATGAGAAACGTACTTTGTAATTTATCATTTGTTTTAAATAATCTGATTTAGTTTTCAAATAAAGATAAAATAATAAAAAATGATCCAAAATATTTTAGTAATTTTAATTTAATTCACCATAAAAATAACCATATATATAAATTTATATACTATAATATAAAATTATAGCAACACTAACATTACCATTAGTTAATGCATTAAATATTAATATAAACTAACAATAATCCCGTTTTATAGCATTTACTAATACAGGTTATTATTAAAATATATATTATTATTTCAAGAAACAGGAAAGATGAAGACATTCTATAAATACATGATCTATCTATAAATCTAAATCTAGAATTAATCATATACATGCATAATAAAAAACACTTATACTTTAGTTGCATAATAAATCTCACATTCTATATTATGAATACTGCTGGCTCATTGATTAATTGTTTTTATTAAATGCATACATTTCAATATAATCAATCCCTGAGCCTCTCTTTTCCATATAATTAAAATAAAAACTGGGTCTGTCAAGCTCAAAAATGACAAAAAAGCAACATAAATGCATAATAAAAGCCTTCTGATGACATATGTTAGATCTGTGTGACAGATAGATATATTTAAGGCATTCTTTACTGAAAATCATCCCCTTTGCTGAAGCTCTACAGGTTTAGAACGACATAAGTGTGAGTAAATGATGACAAAATTTTGATTTTTTAATCATTCCCACCTTGTGATATTCATTCTCATACAGTATGTTTTTATCAAAGTATTCATTATACTGTAACAGCAATACTAATAAAGGACACCATTGTGAGTGTCCATAATAAAAATGCATAATTATGAATATGGTTCTAGCTACTTCTGGAGTAGCATATAAACTCAGTCACCTGTGTGGAAGCGGAGGTCACGGACATGTTATCAGGAGTGACAGTGATGTCAACACACTGTTTCAGCTCCGTACTGAAGTGAAGCGGCTCGGTCCACTTCTCGCAAGCTTCCTTTCTGGAGCACCTGGAAACAAACAAACAAACAAACAAACGGATGAGTAAACAGAAACATCCCGGCCCACACAATAGCCTGCAGTTGGCGGTGCTGGCTCGATAAGGCGTTCGACGAGAGCAGCGGCCCGTCTCATTTAAGCTTCAGTGAGCATGATTTTCCTTTTCCCTGTCCACTCAGACCAATGCATGTCAAATATCCACCGATATCCACAGTTGCCACAAATGGATCAACAATACAAAACGCTTTTGATGTTGCCAATATGGAGCTACATGTTGGGCAGAATAGACTCATATACCATGCAATGGCAGAAATGTGTAGATTTATATCTGTGTGTGAGAGGTCAGGGCGCTCTTCATTATTTACACATGATAATGACAAAAACATGGAGTAATGAGACTTGTCCCAAATAATGGGGAAAAACTTTGCAGTTGCAACCTGAATACTGCTGCATTAATATCTAATTGAATTGTGTGTGTATATCACTTCAAATGTGGCTTATCCAGTCAAATTTTACAGTCAGAGCCATATTTTTATACTGTTTTGAGTGTATGACTTAGACTGTTATAATGTGAGGTTTGCCAATAATTTACAACTAATCTGATTTAGTTTCCAATTTAAAAAGGAGAAATGTATTACTAAAATAAATTTGAGAAAAAAAAAATGCAAATCGCGATTAATCACATTATTGTCTGATTAATCACAATTAATCGTATTGTTTTTGCCCAAACTAATAGTGCATTCAAAAGTAGTGTATTGTGCACTTTTTTTCATTTAAAAGTATTAAACTGATTAATATAAATTAATAATAGATATATAAATGTATAATGTAGAAATATGACACAAAAATAACAATAAATAAAACTAAAATTATATAAATATAAAACAATATAAATATATAATAATAAAAATATAACACGATATAAGTACTTAATCTAATCTTAAAATAACAATAAACAAATTAAATTATTTCATGATTAATTTTAAAATCTTACAATAATAATTAAAATTAAAATTACATAAATATAAAATATAAAAATCTAAATACACAAACATTATAAATATAATATAAGTATCAAATCTAATCTTAAAATAATAAACAAATATGAAATAATTTTTATAATGATTCATTTAAAAAACCCAAAATAACAAAAACTACAATTACATAAATACAAAACAATAAATAAATATAAATAATTGTTTGTTCATTAATTCATGTTTGTTCATAATACATTACCATTCTTGAAAATGTAATGTGAAAAAAGACAAACATTAAATTACACTAATAAATTCTGTAATAAATTGTTTTTAACTGATAGTTAGTGAAACCTAATGCATTTGATAATGTTAATGAATACAATATTAATGTAAAATGTTACAAAAACTACTCCTACAGTTATATAAGGTTATGGTCATACCACGGGCGTACAGTCATGAGGGAAAAACAGAATTTGAAAATTATAGAGGAACATTAATGGTATTGATTATCTCAAGCACAGAAATTTGTAAGCATTTCAGTAACAATGACTGCTGCGTCGACACTCTTCCTATGCGCTTTCATTTGTTTTTGCCGCCAAGCGTCCGTGGGAGTGAGCTGAGTACATCTGCAGGGAAGCTGCCAGATATTAAAGCATTCATAAACCTGGCATGTTCGTTAGACATGTTAAGTGGAGTTAAAAGTCGCCAGTGCTTGTGTTAGCCCGCGAACGAGGAAGGTTATGCTAATATACACAAAGCCTCATCATAACCCGACCCCGATCATCTATTAGAACAATGTTTGCGCCGCCATTCGTGACACGCCGCATTAAAATACACCAACCTTGCTCAAAATCAAGTCATATTTTAGCGACTTCAGCCCTAAACACGCCTATTGTTGATTACTGTTATATGTCAGCGGCGAGAAGTACAGTATAAGCTGATGATGCATAACGAGGCTCGCTAAATTAAATGTGCTTTAATTTTAAGGCCACTCCGGAGACTCTAATGAAAAACACACACGGAGGAGAGATAGAGAACAAGCCTGTAAAAGCGCAGCCACCCCAGATCGCATCAAACACCTCAAAACTAGACACGTAGAGGGGGGGAAGCTAAATATTTGCCAAAAGCCCAGGTATCTAATTCATCACGATGTCTAAGATGCCATTATTTTCCATCCGCAACAGCAAAACGCTGCATTTTTACCTCCAGCGCGCCTGTCTGTCTGGGAAATGAAGCAAGCGCAGTCGATACTGACAATGCCATTATTCACTAGCAATGCACACAGCAGTAATGATTTGTTTTCCCTTAATTATGCCCATATGTCTAAGGAAAGAAAAAAGAAACAGGAGCAGTCTTAATTAAAGAGATAGAAAAGGATATCTCTCGGTACATGCACCTTCAAGGCCTTCCTGCCCCTTTTCGCTTTCGTTTTTCTCTCTTTCCTGCGTTCGAGAAATGAGTTTTTGTCCAATTAAACTGCACTTGTCTTTCTGGTGAACTGGAACTAATGTGATTTATGAGACACCGCCACCTTTCTCAGGTAGGATGGTCCTGAGGTGGTTCCCGGGACAAAAATACCCAGGTGACAACAATACGACGACCCGCCGGAATGTTTCCTTGAGGACCGTATTGATCCCTCTTGAAGCACAGCATGTACGGCAAGCAAATCTGGGACAGGAACTCAACGAGGGCTGTAAATTGCCCATGACAGGAAGCGTACAGTGAAACAATGCACGTGTAAGCAAGCAGTTGTTTAGCGGACACTTCTGTTCAAAGTGACTTGTGGAACGGTGTACAGGGACAAATGCTCTGGAGCAGATTGTGATTAAGGGGATTGCTCTGGGATTGAACCAGCAACCTTCAGATTGTCATTCATGGACACAAAGAAGACTATGTTAAAATAATAGATCATTCAAAAATGATCATCATGTCACCCTTATGCTGTTTCAAACTTGTGTTTAATTAATTGCATTTAAATCTGTTTATTTAGCACTAAATAAATAAATAATATAAATCAAATGGATTAATTTAGTATAAAAATATAATATAACTATTTAAACTATTTATTCATATTTATTCCTTCTTTTGGAGGAACACCAAAATAAGTAAATAAATAAATACATTTAGTGTAATTTTTAATTATTTAAACTATTTATTTAAATGTTTTCCTTTTTTGGAGGAAGACTCAAAAATTTTACAATAAATCAATCAATCAATAAACAAACTACTTATTTACATTTATTACTTCTTTTGGAGGAACACAAAATAAATAAATATTTACACTATTTATTTACATTTATCTCTTATTTTGGCGGAACAACAAAAACATTACAAACGAACAATCAACCAATCAATCAATAAACTATTTATTTACATTTATTCCTTATTTTACAGGAACACAAATAATATTACAAAAAATATATACAGCACCAAAAAAAATATCACTATTGTCAAGCCTGGTTCAATGTATCTTGATGCACCAAGTTTGAATATGTGCATGCATGAATGACAATTCACATTTATTAATTTATCATAAATGTCTTGCATGAATGAATGAATGAATGAATTAAGCTTCAAATTTAAGTTGAATCATATTCTATAAACACTCTCTCTCTCTCTCTCTCTCTCTCTCACACACACACACACACACACACACACACATATATATATATACATTTATTTACTCTATTTATCTCTAAGGAACAAAAAAATATTACAAATAAAACAAATCTGAGCTGCTCTTTTTCATTTAATTGAAGCACTATAAAAGCACCAGAAAACAAAACAGCATTAAATTTGGTCCACATGACTTTTTGTTTTTTTTTTTCATTGAAAAATTAATTTGCACATCCACATATTTAAACTACAAGACTTATGATGTTTGATCACTATTGTCAAGACTGGCACAATGAGTCTTGTTTGCACCAAGTTTGAATATGTGCAAGCTAGGGGTTGAACAACTTCTGATTTTTTTAAAGTCAACTTTTACGTGATGCAAGTCGAGTTGAAGTCGTCTAGTCGATGATGACGTCATTAATGAACAAATAAGTCTGGAGCTGTAACAAACCCCTTGTGCACAGCTGTGGCATATGACACAGCACTGCCCACATGGCTATTGCTCCTATAACAGCTTATTTTTATCAGTTATTTTGCCTTTGGGTCGTTTTATTTCTCACAGATTTCTGCTCGTTCTAAATCAGATATAGATAAAGTAGCACAGTAAAGATTACATTTATATGAATGCATTAGTGAGAGCGATTGCGTGTCTGAATTAATTCTACATGGCAGCGTCTCTCTAGTAGTAGTGGCACTGTGGGATTTAGGTATTAAGAAATATATGCTTGAACTTTTCAGTTTCTAAGATATTTTATTGAGAAATCACAGAACAGTGTTGACTGTACATTTCCACGCTGAATGAATGATCTGCGTGTAATATACGAGGTACTGTCGGTAGCCTAAGTGTGTGTGTTACAGTGTAGCAGCGCATTAGATTAGAACAGCGATTAACTTACCTGTACAATAAACTGTTTATAATGTGCATTCTCCCGTTCAATTTTGAGCATCCAGTAATATAATCACACATGTCTTGTGGAGCTTTCGCAGTATACATTTATTTGTCACTTTAACTGTTTGGAAACAGAACGTAAATGTGGAAGTCCTTCAAAGATTTATTATCCTGTTGCGCCCTCTATAGGACCAGGGACTAGTCAACTTCAAGCTTAAAGGGTCATGGCAGAGCATTGAAGTCGACTAGTCGATTAGTCTGTGCAACCCCTAGTGCAAGCATGAATTACACATTTCACATTTATCATAAACGTCTTGCATAAATAAACAAAGATGCTACAGCATAAAATTACACTAATTTACAAATCTATTCATTTACATGTACTCTGAGGAGCACTAAATAAGATATTAGAAAGAAAATAAATCTCTGAGTTGCTCTTTTTCATATACTGTAACAGAAGCACAGAAAAGCACCATGAAATTGGTCCATTTGACTTGTTCACTGCTGTTTTTCACTGAAAATCTCATTTGCACATGCACATATTTAAACTAGAAAACCAGTGGCGTTAGCAGTCACTGACGTCAAACCTGGTGCAATGCCTTCTGACACAACCAAGTCTTAATATGTGCGTGCACAAATGACACAATTTCACATTTATTCATTTACCAAACACATGATTCACAGGAGTCATTCTGCAACAAGTGAATGAGATTTAAAAGCTATTGAGATCTGGTCTGTTTATCACACAAAGCTTTTGTCTGACTTCAGAAGACCTAGACTATATTGCGTGAGTCATGTGGGCTACTTTAATAGTGCTTTTTGTCGGAAAACAGCTGCTTGGATGCTCTTCAAAATACCTCCGGCTGGTCTTCCACAGATGAAAACCAGTCATACGGGTTTGTGGGTTTGCATTTTTGGTTAAACTAAGACTTTAACCTTTACCTAAAGTCCAAGTTCCATTAATTTTCCAGCCTTTTCTCATTGTCTCTCCATCTGAACTAGTTTGAGGAGCGGTTGTACTCTCATTGTCTCTTATTCCAATTTCTAAGAAATCTATTACGCTTCCATATTTGGTGTCCTTCTTATGAGGATAATTCCAGGATGGTTTCCACTGGTCTCCCCCCAATTCCAGTCCAAGTAATATTGCTTTATTACTTCTAAGGTCACATTGAACCCTGTGTAAATGAAGAACTAGGGCAGAAATGGGATGAAAACCTTGAAAACTCCAGCGGCCTTTCATGATGGAGAACTCCGATAGCGGCCGTCTGAGGTGAATGGGTGGACAGATTGTTAAGATGGAGTGAGGGGTGAAAGACGGGGCGAGAGAAATCGATGGCGTGCATTAATTGATATACGCAAAGGACTAAGTGCTCTGAGAGTCTCTGGGTCAATTGTGTCTTTGACTTTGATTAGTGAGAGGAACAATGGGAGAAGCGTCCATCTGTTTGACTGAGGGCTTATTGACAAGACAACAGTTTTTCTCGGTGCCTTTCAGGACGTCTGTCTGGTACACGACCTTTACTGTTTGCAGACATCAGTCATCAGAGATTTAAACGACGGTTTTCTTTCACTTGACTTTCCCACTTGGTTGCAATCTTTCAGAAACTAGATGTACTAGATTTGAAGCGCTGACGCTTTCCACAGTACATTCTGTTCTTAAAAAAGAACACATTTACATACTTTATAATCTTATGAAACGTTAACATTTTAACAATGCTTGCTGATGAAGAAATACTAAAAATGACATGTTCCAAATGAAAACATACATATTAGAAAAGCATTTTGAACATGTAATAAAAAGGACCTATAGAAACTTAATACAAAAAATATAGAATATGTATATATTACTTACACACACACACACACAATTTATTTCTATCCATCCATCCATCCATCCATCCTTCGTATATATATTGAAAATATTTACATGTATATATTTATATTCATATAATTTTTATTACATATAAATATATTTAATATATATATAAAAAAAATTCTTAATTATATACACACCTTCATAACACACACAAAATGTGTTTTCGAACAGCCAAAAAATAAATAAATAAATAAATACACCTACTATAAGATTGAGTGCTTTGTTTGTGTAGAAACATGAAAAACATCTTAAAACCCACAAACATTTGGAGTGTTGGATGTTGAACGGCATGGTATTTTTTGAGAGCAAAAGATACTCTAAAAGAGGCTTCAGATGAATGAACGTCTCAATGACGTGCGTGTACTATCAAGCCTAGAAGCATCCCGTCCTCCAGCACAATTAGCACAAGTCTCCAGTAGCGTGCTAGCTGTGAGTACACCAAGAGCCGTCGGTGAGGTCAACCAGTAAATGTGCAGTCATTGAAAGACCCAACCATGAATAGAACATTAATGAACACTGAGGGATACTCATGAGAGCCGCTAACAGCGTCTACAGAGACCTGCACGCTCTTAACAAACACAGCAACCCAACCGAACCTATGACAGATCCATCACAGCAGACGAGCGCACAATAATAGGCCTCCTAAAGCTTTTAACCACAGTCCTTTCTACCAGACACTGTACTGCTAATTTTCCCAAATCCACAAGAGCCCTTCGGTAGGAACAGTAATACAATACAAACTCCACCAAATGGGGCTGATTTGAATTACACTGCAAATCCATCTTCTAGCTTCCCCTCGTTTCCATGGACACTAACCATTTCCAGAGATACACTTTGGCGCTTTTTCCCCCCCTGCCCCCTTCTTCTACTCAGTCTCTCTCCCTTTGGCTTGGCCATGTCGGTGGCTAGAGGCTAAAGAGCTCTCGGGGAATTGAATACAAAGCCAAGACAACAAGGAGAAGAATAAGATGCAGGTCAGAGCCGCCCCTCGTCCCCTCCCGAGCCAAAAAACGAGTACACTTTTGGCAGCGGCTGACGGTGAAAAGCATCTCTCATGGCAATGGTGCACGGCGCGTTTCCCTGAGGAGAGCGAGTACTGGCAAACAAAACGAGCCGGATGCGATGAAAGGCCTCCAAAACATGGGGTTACATATGTGTGTTTAACAAAAGAGGGCCACACGCATTCAGAAGGAGTTTGAACTGTCGATGAACCCTGAAATATCAGATAAACAAACTCGAAAAATGACATTTCAGATGAAATTGCATATATTTCGTAGATGCGTCTTGAACATACCAAATCAATCATATTAGAATAAAATATAATCTAAAAATGTATTATAAATTACATTAGATTACAAAACACTAACACACACAAACATATATTGTGTAATATATAATAAAATATATAAAGAATATTAAATTGTTTATATTCTATAACTTATTTTCTTTTGAAAATAGAATATACTGTACATATATATAAACTATATACATATACATATATACAAAAAATATATTTTTATATTTTTCTAATTTTGAAAAAAAAAAATTTTGTCTATTTAAAAATGCTAATCTTTTTAGTTATTAAATATTGTATATAATTAAAATTTGTTATTATATTTATTTTTAAAAATTATTGTATATTATATAAAAATATAATTTTGTTATAAAAATCTATATAGAGAATGTGTACAAATACATACATTTATATACATTGTATTTATTTATATATCATTAGATATATATTTAAATTTATACAGACACAGACAGACAGATAGACAATTACTATTTTTAATTTTGCATAAATATATTTAATCTCTCTCTTTTGATGGGTAATATTAAATATTACATACAAACAAATAAACAATTATTTAGCTTAAAATTTACATGTATTAATTTAGCAAATAAATTAATATTTAGCACTTGTATAGCAATGTATATAAATAAAATCATCTCTCCTAAATAGTTATTGCATTTAATTATCCTGTTTCAAGAGTAACAATATTATATGATGAATATCATTCTAACATAAAACATTTTAGTATAACACCAATGCATATCAAGTAGATGTTTTGAAAATATCAGATCACTCCAGGAAAAAACCCCACCAAAGTGTTGAACACTACAATAATCATCACTCATAAGGAGGTTTGCTGCAAACAAGGTTTGTTTTTGTGATAAAAAGGTCAGAACCTGAACATCTGCTCGACCAGCTTTTATATCACAACGATAACACAAGGCTGAGAACGGCGTCATCGCAACGGGAGAAATTGAGATACGTGCACATGTCCAAATATTAATTATATAGAGAAGGGTACTGTCTTGTCAACAAAAGAACATAATAACCAGTGAACAAAACCGTGGGGTGTGCCAGTCATTATTCAGCATTATGTGTGCTGATAAAAGACGATAGATCCGCAGGACACCCACTACAAAGGCTATCTGGATTTGCGAAGCTGAAATAAACGAACACAGAAGGTTAAGAGCAACCGTTCCAGTAATTATAAAGCGTGTTATGGTGAGATGGGAGGAATGGGTGTAGTTTTTTTGAAGGCTCTTCTTGTTGGCTGTCATTGAGGCGAGAGAAAGACAATGAAACTGATGCGAATGAAAGATATAACGGGATAGAAAACACATGGTTTTCTACATCTCTAAAGCAACAAACAAGCCTCACGATTCGAGCTATTATTCATGTCCGTAACACTGAGTATGAGCTACAGTAACAGCGCTAGAACAAGAGCTTTAAAAATGAACTGTGACTCGTCACACTCGCTCAAATATCACCTCTCCGCTCTCCGTGCCGCTGGAGAGGAAGAATGCACATCAAAAGAAGAGAATAAAGAAAAACATGTATGACTGTAGGTCAAGCCACAGGCACACACATGTGCATGATGAGCAGTGCATTATGGGATTGTCTGTTCTTCTCACTCGTTTTACTTCGGCAATGTGAGACCATATGTCTGTCTAACCTCATCCATCTGTAAACTGACACCAGATCCAATTTAATTCTTCTCACCAGAGTTTCAACCTGATAAAACCACCTGTAATTGGAAATTACAAAGTGAGAAAAACGTCAGGCGAATATAAATGTATCTTTGTGCAATGGAAGCAATTTGAGAGAAAAGTTAAGAAATTGCATCATTTATTCAAAGACATTGCAGCATTGTTTCTGAAGCTTCAGGCACTGGTGGTGCTGATTCACTAAAAAGAATCATTCATTCAGATTCCTGAACAATTGACTCTAACGAGCCATTTTTAGTGAATCAAACACTTGCAGCTTACAACTACTGTTATATTGACTAATATTATCCAGCTTGCAGAAACTTACTGGCTGTACATACGACAATGTGTAAGTAAAAATACATTATCTATGTTTGGTAAAACATATTTAATCTTATATCAGATTTGCATCAAATTCACACAGATTCATTTACTTAGGAACCAAATCGCATTGGTTGTGCTTTACATGTTTGATTTGCTGAAAAGAAATCAAAATCTCAACAGATTCATTCATTTGGGAATCAGACTACACTGGTCACAGCAAGTTCTTTTTGTAGTGAATCAAATGCACACATCACAACCAGTGCAGACCAAATGATTCCTGAACAATTGTCTCTTATGAGCCAGTTCTTTTTAGTGAATTAAATACAGACAGCACAATCAGTATAGTCTGATTCTTGACGAAATGGCTCTTATAAACCATTTTATTCCAGTGAATTAGAAAATCCACTATACACTGTACAAATGATTATAGTAAAGTGTAAAGTGACTAAAGTGTTTCTACTTCAAAATTCCGCATTTTATTCAAAGCGTTACTTTCTGTATTTTTGCAGTTGTTTGTGAAATTTACCAGCAAATTTGTTTCAACACCATTTTTTTAGTGTACATTATGTTGTCAAAATGGGGTGTTTATTATTAATTGATACATTTATGTTTATATAAAATACAGACTTAAAATTGTTTAATTTAAAGATAAAACCATTTATTAGATTGTATTTATTTTCTAATACTACTTTAATACAACTCTCCTTCCTCTCAGTATCTCAGGATTGGATGGACCAAATATTTCCTTTCTTTTTCTCTTTTTAAGAAGCGAGGGGACACAATCATCCTCACTGCTTAAAGACTCCATTTAGTAGCATACTTTTTTGCTAATTTTTCCACAATGGATTAATTAATACGCATCAGACTCAGTGTGCAAGGTTTCTGTGCGTGATGAAATGATGGAGGACTTAGCTGAAAAGAATATTAGCAATACATAATCTGTAAAAAAAAACCCAGTAATTACCTCAGAAACCCTAAATTCAACAGCATAACAAAGCAATGGTCCTAAGAATCAACATCACTGTGATGTCTGAGATCTCAAAGATAGCTCAATTATTTTTGACAGAAACCTTGTTGTACCTGCCATCTCTGTACTGATAATTATCCCGCTAATGCGTTAGTGAAACAGGAACTCAAAAAAAGGTCACTTTTTGTATATTTAACCAGTGGGAGTTAAACAATCACCAAGTTAATATACTGAGATTCTCAGAGATTTACTTTAATAAAACAGACTCGACAGCCCTGAGTGCTTGAGACACTCGTGTACCTGGTGTGTCTCAAGGTTGCCTTTTTTTTTTCCTGTCAAAGCAAACAGTTTCCATCGACTCCACAAAATCGCACTAGTCTGAGTGGCACAAAGCCACACGGCAGACAGAGGAGTCACCGATGCATTGTCAAGACTCATACGCATCATATTTTTCACTCACACATCTGTCATCTGAGCATGAAGAAACCGTGGCCGGGCGGGTGACGAGCCGTTTGAGGTCAAAGGTCAGGCTCTTTGGAGTTTAGAAACGGTGTTTGTGCGCAATGAACACGTCGGCCATTAAATCCGTTGCTTTGCTTGATCTGCTGCTAATTGCGTTGCGCAGCGGCTGTCACAAGGTCATGTAAAGTCTGGGGATATGCTATTAATATGCAAACAAATGTCATTTTCCAACGGGTGCGTAAAGGCTTCGCTAATTATTCCATCAATCCCAGATTTACATCTTAATTAAAGATTTTTATCTCGTTGAAGGTATGGCGACGGTGGAAAGTCGATCGGAAGTGAGTTTTTTTTCTTTTCTCTCTGACGTGTAAAACTCCACAATGATCTTCAAGGCACTACAGGAAGGCAGAACAAAGCTGTTTTATCACCTCTGGATAACTTTATCTGTGTCTACACGCCGCTGTCAAAAGCTCTGAAACGTTTCGAATGCTGACTCTGGATCCAATTTGTGGAACTGAAGTCGTACGTTGTTGTCTTGCTGAAGAGATTTCAAGTAGAGAAGACAATGTTTTGTGTTTCTGTTTCGAATGGCAATCAGTGAAGTACAGACACATTTGTAATGAATGTAGAATGCCTGCCAAAGTCTTCTAATGGTGTAATTGTACTTAAAATATGCACACTCAGTTGTGACGCAAAATCTGATTGGATGAGCAATGTCTGAAGTATCAAAATGATTGAGGGTTCTAGTCTATTATTTTTGAGGCCGCAAAAAAACAAAGCCGTTTTATCACCTCTGGATGACTTGTTTTACATCTAAACGCTGTTGTCAAAAACTTGGAAACACTACAACTGCTGACTGTGGATCCAACTTAACCAAACCCACACAGTACCTCACACTGCACAGTTTTCGCAGATTTTTATGTTTTCCTTTTTGTTAAAGCTTCCAACGACAATCTGTGATGAAGTACAGACACATTTGTAATGCTTGTAGAATAAGTCTTTTAATGGTGTTATTGGTCTTCTTTCTGACTATTGGTCTGATTGTCAAATTATTGACAATATATCTGTTATTCCTTTTTCCATGATTGTTTGTTCTGATTATGTTATTTTGTTCATAGACAAACAGCTGATCTCAAAAACAAATTGTTCTGATCTGATTGGATGAGCAATGTCTGAAGCGGTTAAAATAACAACAATTACTGTAAGTTTTTCTATTAGTTTTGAGGTTACTTTTATGTTACCATATTTCTAAAATACCCCAAATTAAATTATATAAATTACCAATTAAAGTTCAGTAATGTTTTTTTGTTTTTGTCATTATTCAGCAAATATGCACTTAATTGTAGACATGAAAAATCAGCAACGGTCTTTGTGGAACTACAGGAAGACAAAACAAAGCTGAAATAGAAACATGTTTGTAATGAACGTAAAATGACTGTCAAAGACGCACAACTGTAAAATTAATAGTTGTGCCGCAAAATTGAATTTATAGCTGTGATGCAAAACTGATTGGATGAGCAATATTTGTACCCAGTAAGATTTTACAACAAAATATCATTTTTTAGTTTGTTTTTATGTTAGCATACTTCTAAAATAGTCAAAATTAACTTATATAAACGATCATGCAAAAGTTTAGATTCGGTAAGGTTTTTTTTTTTTTTTTTTCGTTTAATGCAATATGCATTAAACTGTAGACATAAAACTCGACAATGGTTTTTGTGGAGCTACAGGAAGGCAAAACTAAGCTGAAATACAGACACATTTGTAATGAAGATAAGAATGACTGTCAAAGTGTTTTACTAGTGTAATTATACTTTAAAATGCACTATTATAAAACTAATAGCTGTGACACAAAATCTGATTGGATAAGTAAGGTTTGCAGCTGTTAAGATAAAAAAAAAACAGAACAACTGAAGCTTTTAGTCTTAGTTTTTAAAATACTTAAAATTAACTTAAACTACCGTTCAAAAGTTTGGGGTCAGTAGTAATATATTATTGTTATTAAACAAAGATGGATCACATCGCAGACATGTAAAACTCGATAATGGTCTTCACAGTACTGCAGGAAGGCAGAACAAAGCCGTTTTATCACCTCTGGATAACTTTATCTGAGTCTATACGCCGCGTTCAAAAGCTCGGAAATGCTTCGAAAGCTGACTCTGGATCCAATTTGTGTTACCAAACCTGTACGATGCCTCTTACTACAGATGATAAGACAATGTTTTTCATTTCTGTAGAAACTTCCAGTGACAATCCGTACCCTGAGGCCTCACAGCCTCCATGGCGCGATCTCGACCGGTCCACGAACACACACTTCTGTCAAAACCTTTCCCATCTCTTTCCAGAAAACACTCCATAAATTAAAGAGCATGTTCAGCGATCACACATGCTCTTCCTCCCCCGGCTTTGACTGAACGCAGCCCACTCTCTGACAGGAGTTCATCCAGTACAGGAGGGGGCAGAAAGCCCTGATGACAGCAGATAGGCAGTGTGGGGTGGCGGTAAGCCAGCAATAGCCAGACACTTCCTGACGGCAGTAACCGGCCCCCATGACCAGCTGCTGCCTGGGGATCAACCGGAGGTAAGAGACAGAAATGACGGGAGTGGAAAAAAGGACTAGGGAACATGTGGGGAGGCCTGTCACTTGCCAAGTCCTGCATGAGGTAGTTGAAATGGCAGCCACCAGCGATGCAGCGCTCTGATTGGCTGGCTGGGCTCCAGAATTCCCTGAGGTGTCTTAAAGTGTTTATAAGTGAATCCCGAGTGGAAGGTGACGGAGTACAGACACGTTTGTTGTTATTCTTTTTTAATGTTGTATTGTTGTATGTTATTGGTTGTTTTTTGATGATGTATTACAACAACTGAAGCTTTTTTTTGAGGGCTTTTTATGTTAGGATATTATTATAATACTCAAGTAAGCTCACGTACACTACCTTTCAAAAGTCTAAAATAATTTTATTTTTTTATTTAGAAAGCATGCATTGAATTGTAAATATATTTAGAATGTTCCAAAACTTAAAATGTTTCTATTTGAATAAACTTTCTATTCAGAGAATTAGAAAAAAAAAATCACATTTTCCACAAACATTGATGATAATAATAAGAAATGATTCTTGAGCAGCAAATCAGCATATTAAAATGATTTCTGAAGGGTCATGTGACACTGAAGACTGTAGTAATGATGATGAAAATTATTTTCAATTATTTTCAATTGTAATGATATTTAAATATTATTGTTTGTACTGTATTTTTAATCAAATAACCTAAGCCTAGTGTTTGGATTTAAAATTTACAGTCTCTGTCTTCTGGCAAAATTTAACCAAAAATAATGATGACTCATCCTGCACTACATATTTTATTGCCCAATTAAATGTCCCTTTCCAGCAACCGATTAACCAATCAGCAGCTAATCACAGTTCATGGCAGTGACAAAACTAAAGCATACTGGCTAAAAATGAGGACACTCTTCAACATGACCCATCTAAACTTTCTTTAAACAGGAAGTACTTCAGCACAGAACTGAAACTGCATATTAAGCAATTTCATGAGGTCTGTAATTACATTCAGATAGACAGAAATGTCACAAAACCATTCAGATGTAGACAACCAACCGATCTCTTAAACACCATGTAATGCTTTATTTCCTGAGACATAGCAAGCATGTTTTAGTGTGCAGAATAACTGTTCTAGCCTGTGGATGAGGAATGACATTGACTTACATGTTATGCAGGACACACCAGCCGCAGTGAGGATCTCCTGAGCCCAGACACGTCTTACAGCTGCTGTACTGAGAACAGCTCTCCACAGACAGACGACTCACCTGAAACACATGACAAACATTACACTGACATCACCTTAACACATCGCCCCTGCTAGTCAAATCACTTCCATTTATTGACACGAATACTACTAAATCATGTATTTTTGGGAATAGAACAGATAAAATACTGGATACACAACAGATATGATTGAAATATGTTAAATTAGCAAGCAAAAATTAATGCTCTTTATTAATTTTTTTTTTGGGGGGGGAGGGGGATTTGTATATCAATATATACACAATAATAATCATAATGAATAATAATTAAAATACATTAAAATAATAAATGTAAACATTTTGATATCATTCAAACAGGTTTAGAGAGTCATGTGACTGATGCCCTGCAATTGGATTGTCTCTGGTAGAGAAATCAGTTCAGTTAGTGTGAATTAAAATGAATTTATTTTTGAGAACAGAATCCATAGTAACTAATGGTCTTTTTTTTAAGTTTATAAGATCTCAATTTAGCAAAAAAAAAAAAAAAAAAAAAAAATTAAATGAACCCAGAAAATAATAATGATAATAATACATTTAAATACATTAAAATATTTCTATTTATTTTAACATTTTATTATTTATAAAAATAGTTTATATTAAATAAGCATTTCTTTGAATGAATGAATGAATAAACGAATGATTTTTTTTTATTAATTTTTAGATTGTAGGGCTCTTGACTGATACCTTAAAGGGTTACTCCACCCCAAAATTAAAATTTTGTCACTAATCACTTACCCCGCTTTGTTCGTCTTCCGAACACAATTTAAGAGACAAATTGTTGAATAAAGTCATTATTTTTGTTTTCTCGTCGCGTCATAACGTTACGGTTGAATTACTGATGGCAGATGGAGTATTCTGACGAAGCTTTTCATACTTTTCTGGACCTTGACAGTGTATTTTACTTGCCAGTCTATGGGACAGTCACAAGCCTCCTGGTTTTCATCCAAAATATCTTAAATGAATTTGTGTTCTGAAGACGAACAAAGATTTTATGGGTTTGGAACGACATGGGGGTAAGTGATTAGTGACAAAATTTTCATTTTGGGGTGGAGTATCCATTTAAGCATAATTTTCCTGTGCTTAGTGCCCTAATGTTTCTATTTAACAGCCATCCAATCAGGTTTAGCGATTCGAGTCATGTGACCCATGCCCTGCCATTGACTGCCTGAGTAGAGCCTCTTTCAGCCCTGGAACACAGTAGTTACAGCAGTTCTCAACAGATGCCCTCAACTCAAACCTCTCGTCCTCCATCTGAACCACACAAACACGTTCAGCTGCTTGTAAACACGTTCAAACAGCCAGGCTTTTGCTTACAGAAGGGCACAGCGGAGACGGAGCAATGCAGCTGAACGGCAGAGCCTCAGCACCGTCAACTGACGCAGAGGAAGGAAAATATCATAAAACAGCGCAGGGAAACTCATAAAAGAACACGATGTCCAGGGGACAGTAATATAAGTGCTGCAGATGCGAAGATTCGCACGGGAGAAACCCTTGCCAAACAGGACAGGCGTATTAGAGAAATGAATCAGCTCCCAAAAACACCAGCTTATATAAAATGACGATGGGAGTTGGAGAGAGTGGGAGGTCTAGGACAGAAATAACATGAATATATTAAATCTCAAAGAGCGGTTTGTGGATCAAAGTTGGTGTGGGGTGTCACAGTCCCGATGATTGGCTTACTTAAGACGCAAACCCAAAAGCAGTTGTTTTTGAAAACCGCCTTTAGAAACTCTAAAAATGCTCATTCCATGGAGTTGTAATCGCCTTTGATCGCTGCCAAGATTAGAGTTTAGAGTGAGAAAAACAAGAGCCGCGGAAAAAACACACCCACCCAAAAGGGACACGGCTCGGCTTTCAAGTGCAGAGTAGCTGATGGCTCTCCGGCAGTGTGTGTGTGTGTGTGTTGTGTCAGTCAGGACGTATGGGTGAGGTGTAGTCTGTTGGCCCATGTTAGTTTATTCTGTCACATAGTTACGGTCTTATAATCCAGTCCAGACCCTTGACTGACAAAATGATGGATACTGACCTCAAATGTCCCTTGGCCTTACAGTGAAACAAATACTAAAGGTGCATCCCAAATCACGTACTTATGCACTATCCAATGACATTTTGTAACATAAATAGTGCGAGTAGTATGTTCACACTGAAACCACCCCCCCCAAAAAAGTGCACTTTAAATACCCGAATGATGCACTGAAATAACCGAAACAACGAAGTGTGGAATGCTGGACACTTCATGCAATCAGCTTTCACAGCTTTAATTACGTCGCGAAGAGGGAGAAGCTATCAGACTCTGAATATTAATGACAAAATAACCTCATAAAATTGATACACTACATGGTTGAGTACATAGTGCATAAGTTCATGCAGTGTATAGTTTAAGCAATTAGATTGCACAACCAAACCAAAATGAATAAATAAATAAAATGCTTTCAGATTATTTGGCCAGATTTATTTTACTGTGCTTGGCGCCTTAAAATTTTACAGCTATCCAATCAGGTCTAGCGATCCAAGTCATGTGACCCAATGCCCTCCTATTTTGGGATCTGAGTCAGGTGACCAATGCTCAAAACACTGGTTTGGATATTCAAATATCACAAAACATATTAAAAAAATTTAAATATGAATGAATTAATGCTTTTTGTTTTTGTTTTTAACATCATCAAATACAGCATATTTTCTGTTTATACACTTGTGGCCAAAAGTTTGGAATAATTAAATGTTTTATGTTTTCTTATGCTCACCAATGCCACATTTATTTGATCAAAATTACAATAAAAACAGTAATATTGTGAAATATTATTACCATCTAAAATATTAAAAAAAAAAATGTTATCTTTGCTTTTACAGGTTCCTCCAGAAATCACGATTTGCAGCTCAAGAAACATTTCTTCTTATTATTATCAGTGTTGAAAACAGTTTCTGCCTAATATTTTGTGCTACATTTTTCCAGGATTCTTTGATGAATAGAAAGTTGAAAAGCACATAGGAACAGAGGAAAGTGATTTTTGTGCATGCTCAGTATATTCTGTCAGGAATGCTGTCAGTGTTTGATGGATGAGTACAATGTTAGATAAATGAAAGGCTTCATATCTCTTTCTCTCCCTCTCTTTCTCTCCAATGAAATGGCTGCATTACTGGTGCAATTCGAAGAGCAGGATGGTAAATAATGATGCCGCTCTGAAAACTTGGCATTCACGGACCTTTTACAGACACACATCGGAGGGCTCCGAGTGGCAGCGGGCCATTTTGCGAGCAAATACGCTCTCTCACCTATCTGTGCACCTGCCGCAAATGAAATATTCAAATCCACAGACTCCAGCGGTCAGTGCAGGTTATGAATTATTGACTCTTGGCGATTCATTCACATTTCTTATTTCATGAAGTGCAGAGGGTACTGCGTGTCTACACACAGATTCTGATTGGTGGAGAAATGGTGAAGTAATCAGTGGTGACCCCTCAGTAAAAGATACACTGGTATAAATTAGGTCCAAACTACACAGAAATTTTAATAATTAGGTAGTCCTTCTTAATCAACATTAAAAAAAAAAAAAAAAAAAAAAAAAAAAAATTATATAATCAAACTGCACTAAAAAAAATCTAATAAAATACATAAAATGAAAAAATAAAATAAAAAATAAAATAAAAAGCATATAATAAAAGCAAAATAAAAAAAGTACATAATACATAAAAATGTAAATTGCATGTTGACCTTTGATGTGATTTTCAAAGGACAAATGAATAAATAAAAAGTAATAAAAAAAAAATTGAAAGTTGTAATTTGCTAAAAAATCCTACACAGTACAACAGCTTGCTGCAGTGAGGTACTAAAGCTGTTATTAGTGAATAAAAAAAAAAAAAAAAAAAAAAAACACCCCTTTTCAGCTGATATCTGCTTTTCCATCTCATAAAAAGTGACATCTGACACATCATGATGAGACGCAATAATTCAGAGTCATGGATGCTCAATCTCTTCAAGTAAAGCCCAGTTTAACCCCTTGACTGGTGTTTCAGATTAATACACTCAATCTATCCGTTCATGATCTCAGCATAGAGAAAAGCGTTTAATGAGCACGAGGCCTGATCAATCAGTCGAGGGCCATCTGAAGCTTTACCGTGAAGAACATCCCTTCAGTTCTTAACACAAATATCGATGTCTGGAGTTCAGCGGCGGAGCTTTAACACATGAGTGAGTCTTTTGTGGGAGTGTGACGGTGAAAGAGGGAGACGCTATTAATCTAGTCCCACACTTGTGTTTACAGTGCCTCCCTGAAACTCTGGGAACCGTCCAGAACCGAGCTGAACAGAGACAACACTCCAGATGATGCCTTGTGCTAATGCATATGGGTGTTTCTTCAACTTTAAGACTTACAAAGAAAATAAAACACTTTATTCACACTACTTTCATTTCTTTAGCAACAGCATCTAGTAGTAAACACATACGCATCAAAGAACCAAATCTGCCATTTTTTTCTGACCAAAAACAAGCCATTTCCAACACATCTCAAATCATGTATTTCGTTTGACGTGGAAATAATGAAAAACATTTAGATAAACTGCAGACTCATTTGCCTTACAAAGGCTAATTTCATTGCTAGTATTTTATATATCCTAAATGCAAAATATTAAATAACATTTACAACATTTTTGCATTACTTGACCAAAGTATAGCTTGGCTGCAAATATTCTGATTTCAAGTGATTTTATAATAAAAATAATAACAATAATAATATCTAATTAATGTAATAAAATAAATGTATAAATAACTTACCTTGTTTTTTATTTTATATCATTCTAAATGAATAATTCTATATGATTGTCCTATAGTAAACACTGCAATTGTTATTTCACACTTTGTTTAGCTCATAATAGCATTATTCATCAAAATAGCAAAATAATGATTAATATATACATACTTTATGCAATAAAAGTACATAATTTACCCTGTTTTATGTACTAGATAATTTAACATTCATATATTCATAAAATATATGACATACTATACGTGATGATAAAAATATTCATATTTTTAATACAAGTATGCATAATTTTCCACATTAAATACTGAAAAGGCTTATTTCACTCTTTGTTGAGTTCATGGCAGCTTAAAAAATATATTATTGATATTTTAATATAATAGCTAGTTTTAATTTGTATTGTTTATAATAGTTTAAGTTTGAAGTACGTGTCTGGAATAGTCATAAAACAATAAAAACTATACATATAAGCACTTTTTATTAGCACCTTTTATTATTAATCAATAATACCTTCAATTTGGCATTTTAATAAGGTAACAAATAAAATGTAAAAATAATAACAATAAACAGTTAAAATCTGTAAAGTTTGAATTTTAAAAAGAGGAGTAGTTGAAAGAAGTAGTTGAAGGAACATCCATATATCTATATTTATCCATCATATCATAAAGATGAGGTCATCGCACACATCATTAAACTGCTTTACCTTCAAGCGTAACGCTGGTGAAATTAATACCATTATCTGCATGGTTAATTCCTGCCTACGCCGCTCTACGACGCCTGGAGCACGAGAACATTTTATCGTGTTATTTTTCTGAATAGTACTGATAAGGATTTAAAAATATCCTTGTTCTGGGGACTGAAGCTTCGTTCAGCTCTCTCAAAGACAGTAATGTTTTCTGTGTGTCACTTGAACTCCATCTTTCTCAAGGAAACACATACAAAAAAATGGGGTCTTTCAAAAAATGCACAAAGACAACAAATTTCTTTCTCCGTGGGAAAGAAACAAGCATTGAAAAGAGGAGAAAGGGAAGAAAATGAAGAAAAAGCTACAGCTGTACTGTACAAGAGTGTCTCTCCGTCTGTTCAGCTGCTGAGGAACTTCCACGTATCCTTCCTCTCCTCCGGCTGTATAATGGAGCATTATGGGAAGGGCTGTTATTCCGCTCGGCTCTGGATGGAAATGCTTCCCCACCATTTCTTATTAGGGCCAAGCAGCTGGGGCCCCCATTCAGAGTCGTGAACCGGCGTTTCATATACTGTTTTCCTGTCTCGCAGATGTTAAAACAACATATCTGAGGTTCCGGTTCGGGTCTTAAGACAAAAGCATCGCGCGCCCACTCCCTCATAAATGTGCCTTTATTTTGTCCTCGCCGCAGGCCATAAATGTTTTTGCTGGCTTTATGACATAAATTAACAGCAAACGACAAGCGATAAAATCAAGAACAATAGTGATCTACAGAGGGCCGCAAACGTCCACATGGAAAATCTGGGATCCAAAATCTAATTTAAACCTGGAATGTTGTATTTGAGACATTATTACTTAAAAATACACACACACACACACATATGTGTGTGTGTGTGTGTGTGTGTGTGTGTGTGTGTGTGTGTGTGTGCATGCGTGCGTAGACAGACAGAAAGACAGACAGATAGATGATAAATTGGTCACTATTTGAAAGTAAGTGAAATTGTTATGCTGAAAATGTATCTTTTTTAATTTTTACTTTTTTTTTTTTTTTACATTTTAAAAACTTTTTCACTGGTGGTCTCAGATTTTTAAACACTCAAAGTTCTGGACTGAAAAACATGATTAAAAAATGATGCATAATATTTTGGTAAACATACCAGTATACAGTATTGTTAAAAGTTTGGGGTCTGTAAGATTTTATTCTTTTTTTAAAAAGATGCTCACCAAAGCCGTATATTTATTTTTGGTAAACATACCAGTATACAGTATTGTTACCCCCATTATTCTTTTTTTAAAAAGATGCTCACCAAAGCCGTATATTTATTAAGTAGTATTTAATTGTTTTTATTATCAGTTGCACTGGACAATATTTTTGTGGAACATTTGCGAGATTTGTTTGAGGATTTTTTTGATGTTAAAAAGAGTTCGAAAAAACTGCTTTTTATATATATATATATATATAAAAAGCTCACAGTGGATCTTTGCTGAGCAACAATATAAATTTCTTACCAAAACTTTTGAACGGTATTGTATATTTTTTTTTAAATAAAATGTTTTGGCATTTTTTGGATTTGTCCCTTATTTTTTTCTCAAAATAAATCAGTCTCAAAATAAATACTTTTTTTTTTTCTACTGTATATTCCGAAAAATCTTTATCAGCCAAATGAGATAAACACCGGCTATCAGTATCAGCCAAAATACCTATTTTGGATCATCCTTGATAAATGAAAACAAAAAAGAGCTGTCTAAAAGAGACAAAGTTTGTCCAGTAGACATGCATATAATTTTTCCTAGTATTAGTCACCTCATCTCATCAGAATTGTTCACTTTCAGAATAATTCTCACCTGTTTGTCGCTCAGGAGATAGATGTACTGATAATCAGGACTGAACACCATGTCACGGAGAATCGGGCTTCCCTCCACGACGGTGACCGTCTCATACAGCAGAGCGTTCTCTGAAGGCGGTGGTATACCATCCACTCGAATCTGAAAACAAAACAAAAGACTGAGTTCAATTCAACATGGAATCAAACGTTTCTTCGAAATCTGATTTTGAACGGTCCCTCAGTGTATAAAAAAAGTCTGTCTTTGTAATAGTTCATTAACACATATCGTTTCCATACCTCCTTTACTGTAAACAGTGTTCCTCTGAATCAGTGGTAGAGCATTGTGTTAGCAGCGCAAAAGGTTGTGGGTTCAATTCCCAGGGAACGCACATACTGGTAATACAAAAAAAAAAAAAAATGTATAGCCTGAATGTACTATAAGTCGCTTTGGAGAAAAGCATCTGCTAAATGCATAAAATGTAAAAATGTAAAACTATGATTTTTCAAAGTCATAAAACCAAGATGCTATTTTAGTTTTTCTACTTCAATATTTCATGTTTAATTCACTGTTACTTGCTGTTTCTTTGTAATTCGCAATTTATGACTAAAATTATTTCACCACCTTTTTTTTTTAGTGAGACTCTCCCCACCAATCACTTTACTGTATTTTGTTATGCACCCGCCCGCTTTTCAATCAAAACAAATAAAATCAATTCCCACCTTAAATTATTTCCTCACTAAACATACTAAGATCACAAAAAAAAGCATTTTCATAGTGTTTGTATTTTAAAGGGTTACTCCACCCCAAAATGAAAATTTGGTCATTAATCACTTATGTACCCCCATGTCGTTCCAAACCTGTAAAATCTTTGTTCATCTTCAGAACACAATTTAAGTTATTTTGGATGAAAACCGTGAGGCTTGTGACTGTCCCATAGACTGCCAAGTAAAATACACTGTCAAGGTACAGAAAAGTATGAAAGACATCGTCAGAATAGTCTGCGTACACTATTCTGTGTCAGCTGCAACACAAGGATACATTTTCTACATGTATTTACGCTTTGATCTGAACTAAAACAGCTGCTTGCGTTCAGCGGATGTTTTCCAAAATGGCACTATGGTGAAGTGGGGAGAGACAGAGGAGAAAATTTGTTGAAAAAAGTTATTTTTGTTTTCTTCGCGTACAAAAAATATTCTCGTTGCTTCATAAAATTCAGATTGAACCACAGATGGACTATTCTGATGTCTTTCATACTTTTCTGGTCCTTGACAGTACTTGGCAGTCAATGGGACAGTCACAAGCCTCCCGGTTTTCATCCAAAATATCTTAAATTGTGTTCCAAAGACGAACAAAGCTTTAATGGGTTTGGAACGACATGGGGGTAAGTGATTAGTGACAAAATTTTCATTCTGGGGCAGAGTATCCCTTTAAATTCCAGGTATTTTATTGTGACTTTACCGCTCACAGTGTTTCTGGTTGGCGGCATATCATCTCTTACACATCTGATTATCACTGACACACGCAGTATTATAATTTTTCTCATGGATGCAGAATTTTTTGGCTGACCTAGAAAATGAACCCAGAACTTTGAGCGAACGCGAGATTACAGCATCTGATCAGATGTGCGATAAAAATCAATTACATTTTAACAACGCACACACGCTCGAACCCCCGCTGCCTCATCATTAGCAACTCTCTGTTTCCTCACACTGATAATTAGTGTAGTTGAGCTTGCTGGGTAAAAAGCGAGCTCTAAATATGTCAAATTCAAAACATCTTTGAAGTGACGACTGAGGGAAAAAACACAGAGAGCGGCTGACAACCGCATTTACAGTCAGAGAGCTCACCTATTTCCCTACCCGCGGAACGTCAGCGCGCACCTCTGTCCTAATCAATTCTGACGGCAATGTGATAGGAGATTGAAACCAAGCTGTAAGCAAACTAAATTCCCAGTGAAAAGGTACGAAATGCCATTTGGGAAACAGCAGAGATATCAAAATGATGAGAAGAAGCAAAAGAAGGTGCGAGGTGGAAAAAAAACACCCGAAACAGATGCACTGGCAGCGGACTTGGGCCGTCTCCTAAATATATGTTTGGTTTGGTGTGAAGTGAATAGTTTGTCTGTTAATTAGCTGCCTCCTCATTGCAGCAGTTGCAGTAATTAGGGTTGACAAGGTGGCATCAATTAGTCGAAGGCTGCCATATTGGGTGTCACATATCGCCGGCCAAGTCAGAGCCCACGTCTCCCCAGGCAGCAGGACAGAAGGCCTAGAAACACGACGGACTCTGTCTGCGATTCGTCAATTCATGCGCCACCAGCTGTAGTGTCGTTTTTTGCAGCCTTTGGCTACAGAGTTCCCTTGTTTAAACACATAGGTTTAACACCAGCCGCCAGGTTTTGCCATACCCTCATGGAATCGGATCAATTTGTGAAAGCAGTTCAGTGGAGAAAGAGAGACAGTGTGTATTGTTCACAATTTATTTGATTCGAATAACTTTAACTAATCACCATGTCAACCTGTATGAGTTTTCCTTCAGTGTTAACAGAAAAGTAGACAGTAGGGGTTCATTAGGGCCCAAACATCAAAGTGTCATGACATACAGCCAAGTATGGGGACCCATACTCAGAATTCGTGCTCTGCATTTAACCCACCAAAGTGCACACACACAGCAGTGAACACACACACACACACACCATGGGGGGACACTTCATTTACAGCGATATCGTTGACTTGATTGCAAATGATTGCACAGATACTATTTAAACTGAACTGAGCTGCATGATGACATCACTGAATTCAATGATGAACTGCCTTTAATTGTCATTTTGCATTTTTGACACACTGTTTTCCTAGTTAATGTTGTTCAGTTGCTTTGACACAATCTGTTTTGTTTAAAGTGCTATATAAATAAAGGTGACCTGGCTTGACCGTGAACACACACCCGGAGCAGTGGGCAGCCATTTATGCTGCGGCGCCCGGGGAGCAGTTGGGGGTTCGGTGCCTTGCTCAAGGGCACCTCGGTTGTGGTATTGCCGGCCAGAGACTCGAACCCACAACTTTAGGGTTAGGAGTCAAACTCTCTAACCATTAGGCCACGACTTCCAGTGAACCATATTAAAGGTAAAAAAAAACCAAAAAAAAAAACCATAAAATCAAGAAATTCTTATTTATGGAGAACATCACAAAGAGAACCAAATTTAGGACTAGTTTAAACAACGGAGGCTGCTCAGTGTCTGATTCGGGCTGATGATCTGACAGAAAGCAAAAACGACAGTCACGTTGAGCTTCGTTTATAGAACATCTACGTTGGTCAAACTCTAAGGAAACCATTTGTGGGTACTAAATGTGGATCTCTCAAACAAATCCAGATGATGAGAAAATATTCTAGCAGAATCTGTGTCATAAACTGCATTTAATTTGTTTATTAGACAAAAATTAAAAATCTCATTTTCATATTATACACACACAATTTATTAAAAAATTCTTAAATATTTTTAGTGAATTTTTGCTTTTTTCTTACTTTCAATTTTTTTTTTCATATTTGTCTAATTCAATTAAAAGTCTTAAAAGTAATATTGCATTAATGATATACAGTATATAACTACAATTTATAAGATTTACTATCCTATATAAATACACATATATACTTATTATATGTACATATATGCAAATATAAATAGATTTATAAATATATAAAAACTATATATAATATTTTAATTATAATTTTCTTTTATTTATATACACACACAAATTAAATAAGAAATGATTAAAATAAATTATTTAAAGACCAATATTATTATATAAATGTTATTTCAATTTATAAAATGTATCATATATCCATAGATATTTATACACATACAATTTAACAATATTTACATTTTGAGATTTAATTTTACACCCATGCGTGTGTGTGTCTCTGTGTGTGCATAATTAGGTTAAAAAAAAATACGAAATAATTAAAAAAACATATCACAATATGCATTCAAAATTACCTAAAAGCATTTAAATAAAATGAAATTATGCACAATGATCACTGCAGTGTTGCTAATCAGACGGTCATCTGCTGCTAATGTCGATAATCTCAAAATAGCCAAACATTGACAGATTGGTGTATAACTAGATTAAATGTGCCAAAGTAATCTAAAAAAACTCTTATTTTAAACCTCAAGAGGAAAAATTATCTTCTGCCACAAACTAAACAAACTTTATGCCAAGCACCCAGCGCTCTTTCTGCCTAACTACAGCTTCCATCCATCAAGACTAATGCAGGGGTGGAAAATGGAAGAGTGGAGGAACTTTTACACTGGATTAGAGGAACGAACAGCCATAGCATTGATTGTTCTGGGGTCTTTTAGCCAAAATGACACTGAAATCCCACAGATATCTCTCGATAGTCGGTGAATGGGGACGATGGGCTACAAAAATACCAGCAGCATTCAGACCTGGTGAGCGCTGCCCTGCAATCAGGTGCACTTTTCTGCCTGTCTAGAAAAAAAAAATCTGTGGTGAACTTAAATGGCTTTCAGGAGGGCACGTTTTAAGATGTGTACTCTTCTCCCTAGGCGGGGACGTCCTCGCGGCGCACTTGAGTGTTTGAAATGCAGAGTGCTTGCTCAGCCTGCCGAGAGCTGACCCCGCGACAACATCAAAAGCCTCAGATGAGGGTAATTGGAATTTAGATAAATATTACCTTCCCCCCTCCATCTCTCCGTCAGTCAAATGATGCCGGGGTAACGGCGCCTGCCTATCCATCTATTAATTAACCTGCCGGAGTCGTAGCCCTGCGCTGCAGCGAGCGACCGGAAGACTGACGGGTTTGATCATAGCCCAATTTTTCCCTCATCGATCACAAAGGGGGCAAAGAGAATGAGGAAATTACTACAGCGGGAGAAAGTGGAAGAGGGGGTCATTTTTTTGTTCATTTGGGTGCTTGTTTTTTTATCGATCTGAAGTCCTTGTGAGGGCCCGCGCTTCAAGGACTGGGTGAATGAAGCTCTTAAGTGGAGCTGGATTCATTTCCCATCTCTCTCGCTCTCACTCTTCCAGAGTACTGTACAAAAAGATGTTCTTTTTTGTGTTCACTGGATTCATCTTCCAACAGCTAAATTATTTCTGCAAGGACACGAGATGACAAGAGCCTCTAATTCTGCATAATTCATTCAACAATAATGGTTGCATTTTGATAGACCACAAGAGATCTGGCTATTAGTATTAACAAAAACTTGGTAAAAATATATAAAATCTATTATAGAAACATATAAAAATAATAGTGGTCAATCGATTTAAAAAAAATACTAATTAATCACACATTTTTTTCTGAAATTAATCAATTAATCGGCAAGCGTTAATTAGGTTAAATATTTTTAACACGTTAAACTGAAAAAAATTAAATAAACTTTGTTTTGAAAAAAATACTGAAACACACACACACACACACGTTTACACATTTATATTCTATTACATTTTGAAAAATCAAAATATATCCGGCCAAGTAAATGTAACAAAGATGTGGAAAAACACAATCAAAACTTATTTATATAGATGTCACACTTTGATGTCACAAAGTATTTCGCAATAAAATACAAAACCACAAAAACAAAATGATAATAATCAAACCAAACAAAAGCAGGAGTAAACAGATGAGTCGTCCGCATGTTTTCAAAAATGTCCACAGATCTTAAGTCCATTGGAAGAGTGTTCCAAAGCTTAGGAGTACAGCCTCAAAAGCACCAAATAATATATAAAAAAGATCAAACTGAATTTTTGAGATGCTATAATCTTTATCATTCTGTCTGCAGTGCACAGCTTTCAGCCTCTGCAGAGTATTTGCTTTAAAACTGAAAACGCCATTGAACAGAGAGAGAAAACTAGCGTGTGTATGAATGAATGAGACACGGAGAGGGTGTGAGAGACTGCTGTTGACTAACACCACTGACATACAGGGAGGAGGGACGGCCCACCAGAGCTTCATTTATCACTCACATCAAAGAGTGAGAAGAGAGAAGAAACACAGTGTGAGAAAAGAGTGAAAGACACAGCGGAGTGATAGATCGCAGGATAAAACTGGACTTTGTAAAACAGAAGAGGACGGTCTTAAATCTCAGTCACATTGCAATGACAACATGCAACGATGTGACAATCCCAAATACAGACTGATCCCCGTTAAAAACACAGTATTTCAGCGTAGATCCTGAAAGACAGCCACACAGAAATGATACGACACAGACAAGCTCTACAATCAACAAAAATAACTAACTCGCACGCTGCAAACCTCCCATATACAGCATATAAACATCAGCTTGTTGATAGTGGCACATTAACGTTATAGCTGTTAACATGTGGTCTTATTTAAAAAGGGTTTTAATTTAATCCACAGCAAGGTTTATGTTTTCATTGGCTTGGATCAATGATTCATATCAGAAAGTTATGTTATTCTACTGAGCGAAAGTACCAGACATCCTAGTTTAATGTTACTTTGTTTTCTTTTGAACATGGAATATTATAATAGTAACACTGCAAGAATCCAAAGACACGACAGCAGTAGATAAACTCCTGATCTGTGCAAATACTGCACCTCTGAGACACATTTAAAAGAAGTTTCCACCAGAATTTACATTACAGTTAATAGAAAACATCAACTTACAGACGATAAAACCATGATGGTAAACAAAAGCAGAAAACACCTCTACTGTACTGATTTTCAAATCTAATGCACGTTACTACTGTATATTCTACACCTATTGTCTGAATTGTAATTGTTTTTCATGTTGTTTTTTTTTTGCTTTATATACAATAAAAACATCACATTAATAATAATAGTAATAATAATAATAATAATAATGTTTGTTAAAATAATCACTATAAAACAAAACCAATAAATAATATTGTAAATCAATAAAATACATTTATAAAACAATAAAAAGCAACTCCACTCTCTTGAAATCACTTTACAACAATAATAATAATAGCTATTGTTTTCATCATAAATTACCATAATATATAGTTGAAAAACATTTAAAGAATTTGATTATAAAACAACAATAAAAAATACATTTCTATACTTATTTGTAATAATATATAATAATACATCAATAAAATGCATTTATAAAACAATAAAAAAGCAACTATAATAAATAATAATAATAGCTATTGTTTTCATCCTAAATCATCATCATTCATAATATATAGTTAAAAAAATCTAAGCAATTTGATTATAAAACCACGATAAAAAACATTTCTATACTTATTTCTAATAAATAATATATAATACATAAATAAACTGCAATAAAGCAATAAAAAGCAACACCACTTTCTTAAAATCAAATGTATTTTACTATAATAATAAATTGCAATTGTTTTCATAATGAATAAATATATAATCAATAAAAGTTAATTATAAAACAATAAAAATAATATTTCTTCTATTACTACTTTATTTAAAAAATACTATCAAATGCATTTGAAAATAATAACAATTGTAAATGCATTTGAAATGTAATATTGTCTTTATAAAAATAATATTATAATATAATATATAATACTAATACTAATATAATACTAATTTGTCAAAACAACAACAACTATTATTCAAAACATAAAATAATGTTTTTAACATCACGTAAACAAACAAATATAATAACTAAATTCCTAGTGTCAGCAAATGGAATTGCAACAATAATGACTCACATACACAGAATCTGAAACTTTTAAGTTTCATTTACAGTATAAGGCAAAAGATCCAAACCACTCGTGCACTACAACAAGAGCGAGGAACAGACCAACATTTTTGTAGATTTTGCTTATAATCATGTGGACAACTAGATCATTAAGTCACTGAGTTAACCTAAAAAACCCCGGATCTGTCCGCTGCATGAATAAATCACTGATTCACTGATGATTCAATAATGAATCAAGCATAGCTAGGTTACTTTTATCCTGCTTTTGTATCCTTGAGGCATTCAAAACGCCTCCTCTTGTGTTTAAAGAAGAAAGTCTCTATACATTTTTAGGTGCGCTATTCCTTTAAATAAACACCACATATCACCTTTAAGCTCCCACACCTTCAACTAAACGTCATTTCCACTGGATACTGCTGTCGCGGCTCTCCACACACTGCAGTTAAAGGGGATTATGGAGGTAAATGAGATATATTTTGCCCTCCTGTGTCAAGAGAGGAATGATGGGATATTACACTGTTGCTTTTACATTACATCTGCCCCATCTTCAACCTCTTCGGGTTCACTCTAGCCTTTAAAAAAGGGTTTCCGATTCTGCGTCGAGCCAGATCTATTTTACATGAGCACCCCAGTAATGAAAAAAGCCCTCCACTGTCTCAGAAAATGAGGTCAAAATCCTCAAGCTGCAAATTCATCCTCTTAGGAGAGCAAAGGAGACAAAAGCGTTGCACCCCAGGAACAGAACAAAGGGTCTGTAATTCAGTTAGAGTCCTTATCCCGTTTCCTCCGATCTGGCCGTTTGCGGAGACCAGTCTCACGGAGGTTTACGCCGTCAACACCTGCTTTGTCTCACTCTATCCTAACAAATCCGAGCAACTAAACCATCAACACCCTCTTCCTCTGCAGCTGCGGGCACTTTCTACCGCATTCCGTGACCTTTGACCTGTCCTGACCTCTGAACTCCAGTGTCTGTGCATGGTTTGGATTTAAAGGTCACATGATCCACAGCACTTAATGCTTTCAGAAATGCACACAGAAAGGCATTCTGGGTAAGGAATGCTGTGGTGTCTTGTGCGGAGCGACTACACGTCCTCTGACGCCCTTCACCCTCCACCAGCGCCTAGTTTCACTCAAACAGCAATTACTCAGATTCAGTCATGTATACCAGCCGCTGTATAATGCCCAAATTACAAGCTCACCATCGCTGGAATGTTTTTATCAGGAACAACCTTTCAATTACCATTTAGTGTTGGTTTCGGATATCCGTACGGAGTAAATTACAGCCCACTCACACAAAATGACTTCCCCCACATTTTTGGGGAAAATGCAATAAGATCCACGCAGCATTAGGTGTTTTATTCATTTGAAACCTTTATTAAATGTTAAATCTTAATTTAAGAACAAAATTGAGAACAGCAATTAAGTAAAAGCGCACTTAATTTGAAAGCCTCCAGAGCAAAACGTGAGTAAACTTTTGATGATTGCATTAAAACAACAACAACAACAACAATAATAATGAATATTATTTGTAATTACTTATTTTATAAAGCGTTCATATAATCTATAAAAGATATAATATCATTAAAAACAACATTTTATTATTATTATTGTTATTATTAACAACAACTCTTTATATTTTTATTTTTACTCAAAACATTTGTATTTTTGTTCAGTGTACTCTACTTACTAATTACTAGTTACTAATTACATCTTCAACAGTGTCATTAGATTACTGTACAAATTACTCTCTTCAAAAACTATTTAATTACTTATTACTAATTACTTTCTAAATCCTATATCAACCTCAACAAGTTAATGAAACAAGGATAGACATGAAATAGTTTATTATTATTATTATTGTTTCAAATAAATAAAAGATAACTACATAAATTGTTCTGGTCAATCATATTAGAGTATGAGTCTTACTGACGTTTGCTTCAATATTCTTCTAATTACTGCTTATGAATACTTAGTAAAGTAGTTGTTAAGTTTAAGAATTGGGTAGGATTAAGGACTTAGAATAAGGTCTTGTAGAATAAGACATTAATATGTGTTTTTAAGTAATAATAAAGATCCTATATCCCAGTTATATTCATGCTAATAACCAACTAGTTAATAGTGAGAATTGGACACTAAAAGTGTTTCCAATATTCTTATTAACCAAAGTATTTAAAGTGTGTAGGGTACATAAAAAAGCATGCATTTTAAAGTTTAAATGTTGAAGTTAAATCCACTATTGTGTTGTATATAAATGCTTTACAGTCTATACACATTATTAAGTTCAATTACATAAGTAACTGTAATTAAATTACAGAAAAAATAAGAGTAATCCCTTACTTTACTTTTTCAAGGGGAAAATTAATTATATTACACTAACTAATTACTTAGTAACTAATTACACCCAACACTGCTCTTGTTTACCACTTAATGTTCATTATTATTATTATTATTATTAATCCCTAATAATAACATTATTATTATTATTACTATTTATTGTTATGTATTTCCTTATTTTTATTTATTTGAAGCAATTATTTAGTCTTGTTTACTTCTGTTTAACGTATTATTATTATTATTATTAATAATAATAATAATAATAGCAAAGAATATTTTGTGTTTACTTTATTTACTCATAACATTTTTACTAATTTGCCACTTGGTGTTGTTTTTGTTCTTATTATTATTTGTATTATTTTCATTACCATGCTAATAATATTAATAATATTTTTAGTAGTGACTTTTATTATTATGCATTTATATTTTTTATTTAATCAAAGCAAATGTTTACTCTAGTTTACTCCTGACTCAGGTGTTCATAAAAATGGTCCATAATAATAATGATGATGAGTATGATGATAAAAATTATTCTTGTTATTATTATTATTATTATTATTATGTGGAATAAGCATTACATAGTCACTAAATATTCATCTCTAAATCTTATTTGAATATGCTTCATGAAAAAATTGCTCAATTCCATTAATAAGCTTTTTTTTTTATATATATATATATATATATATAAATAATGCTAAATGTTGTTTCATAACCTGTAAGAAATACTTAATGTTTATAAATCTCACAAATTCTCTCAATGGCATGGCAGAAAGCTCATTTTGGACCCGGCATTCTTCTCGTTCTTATCCAATTATTCTCTCTATCTCTCCAAAAAACAGCCACCAAAACAAATGGCTGAATTAAAAACAAAAGGCAAAGGCAGCATCTGAAACGCAGTGATTTTGTAAATCCCTGCAGGTGCACAGGTGGGACGTGCTGGCAGCAGAAGCAGGGATTTGGGATTTGGGTTCAGGCATCTCATGGGCTGTCACACTGAGCAGAACGAGTGTAGACAGGAATGTTACTTCTCTCACACGCTTGTCTCAGGCCAGAGACCAGTCAGGCTTCTCTGATCACTGCGGACCTGCTGCTCAGGTGCTGGATCCCAGCCAAGGGAGCGTCAGCAAACTCACCTCTCATCCTACAGAAGAGAGAGAGACTCTAGGACTTGCTGTAAGGAGAGAGAGCTGAGATGCGTCACCACATTAACCTAGAAATGATCTGTAGGTCATTTTGGTCACATGACCATATATTTCCAAAGATCTACCTGTGATTAAGATGCAAATAACAGTTAGTATTTTTAATGCTTAACCCTTTATTTTTATGTCAACAGGAACTTTTTACATGATCACTGACATGCAAAAAGGTTTGACATCAAACGAAAATGCCGAACAAAAAGTCCTGAATTAAATAATTATACATGATGACATGCATAAAATCCATCTAAATCTTTTGGCTAAATATCATTAAACTAAATTAATAATTTTTTTTCCAAAATAATAACAATGGCGTAAGATTACCCTGACTAGTGACATAGAAAAATGTTTTGTTTTTTTACTCAAAACAAATGTTTACTCTTATCTTCTCCCACATAGTAGTAGTAGTAGTAATAATAATAATAATAATAATAACTTTTAATTATCTATCTTTCCATTTATTTGTTTATTTTATTATATTTTATTTATATTTTAATAAATGTTTTACCTAAATATCAATGGATTAAAGCATGCCACACATCACCTTGACTTGAGACAGAAAAATAAAAAAAAATTCAAATTAATACTATAAATATACATGTGGAAAATACACTAAAATGATGATGATAATAATAATAATAATAATAATAATAATAATAATAATAATAATAATAATAATAATATTACAAATACTATTACTATTACAATTGTTAAAAATATAGCTTATATTTTTTATATTGAAAACTACTTAATTACATTTAATTACAATTAAAAAATATTCTGGACATTAAATTTTTTTTTGGCTAGTTTAGGAACATGTAAATAATATACAGCAAAAGTATATTCAGCAAAAGTATATACTCATTTATATTCTTTTTTTTTTATTTAATATAAATAGTTCATTTTTGGTTGTTCTGAAATATAATTAGGGATATTAATTTCACCCTGGTTTCATTTCTCCTCTCCTAGAGGACAACTTGCCAAAAAGTGGCACAGCTTACCCCACTCCCCCCGACTTGAGCTCTACTGTTGGCATTCCAAGAAGAAAAAAGATGGAAAGGAAAACACAGGCAAACTTTGCCATTGACCCCTTGAAGACTCGAATTCCAGCGTAAGCTTATTAACCTCTCCTGCCCAAATCCAGACAGAGGCAAAGCCAACATGAAACCGCACTTAATCCAACAATTAATCACTCAGGAAATTGCGTGTTGCTTTTGCACATCCATGCGGTAACGCACAACACACACACATACAAGAGTGTGCGTGCTTTGTATGCATCGGCACGTCGACGGAGATGTGTTTGGAGTTGAGGGTCTATGTTTGTGTTAACATAAAAAATAGTTCAGCGCAATTCAAGTTTCCATGGCGTTAACCCCGTTTGACTTGCTGTTCTACTTTGAAGTATAAAAGGCAATGTCTATTCAGGCCCGAGACTCATCCAAGAGCTACTTCATTCACAAAGGCAAGTCAATTACAGCTTTGCTTTGTCAGGGGAAAAAACAAACAAAAAAAAAACAACAAGCACCAGGGCAAGAAGAAATGTATGAATTTTTAAAACCAAACGCTGATGGATGACGATGCAAATCTACACTGAAGCCTGAAACACAGGAAATTTAAAAAGGAAATTGACATTAATGCAATAGTGATGTAGTGCAGCAGAGGTATTGCCAGTCTAGCCGTTCATGTTCAGTGGCGAGTGTCGGTGTGACTGAACTATTTTCGTCAGGTTATGAAGAAGTAATTGTTGTCCAAAACAATTATTACAAAAGCGGGTTTCACATACAAACCTTTCTCATTTCATTTCAATGTTAAAACGAACTCGGAGTCACAATATGGTCAACTTTAGTATTGTTTAATAAGTCTACTGGCTATTACTCATATTGCTTATGCAAATCATGCAGATTGTTTCAGAAAGGTGTATGATTTTTAGCGAATAGTTCAATACATGATGCCGATATTACAAGAAGATCACATCCTAATTGATCAAAACCAGCACACGTTTTCAAGATTTGGGTTCGTGTTTCTGTTGACCATGTTCATCCGAGGGATGAGATGCCGTCTTGCACACATCATTAAGTCAACAGCGAGTCCCACTCATTACGTGTTGAAACAGTGTTTGGAACCAGGAAGGACAAACAATAATCATGTCGCCATGTTTGAGAGCAAACACAATTAATGGCTCTCTCGCCATGCTGAAGTGCCCTTCGGGTTAACAAGACGCAGACGAGTACCGTAGCGCGTTGGCTAGCTGCTTCTTACGCTCGGACAGATTTGAATAATGATGCTACAATTAATTTCAGCTGCATTAGCTTATCTATTCTAAATTTTTCATTGCTCTTCCTTATGCTTTGGCGAAAAAGCCCTTTAGCGTGAGTCATAAACAGCAGATCGATCAACGTAATGAGAGATTCCTAGCTTGATTTATCACTGGGCACGATAAGCTAATCAAAAGACATGTAAATCGGCGTTTAGGCCTCGCACCTCAAAACAAAAAACAATTATGCATTGACTAAAATACAGATTTGTTTCTGTTTATTGTGCTTAGCCTGGCCTTGAAACCCAAAACTCTGACAAAAACATTAGTGTGAGACTGAAGCTGTCCAGGTGGCTGTCTTCCTCTCTCTGTAGGCTCAAGACAGACATATAAAATTACTTGACGGGCATTCCACGCACTTTAAAGCCAGACAGAAAACCAGTCGCTGTGGTTTCCCCTCTTAACTGAGCAGAAAGAGCATCATGTGCATCTTAAAAGGAATCTTAAAGTGGTAAAGTTGCTGCTTTATGAAACTACATGGTACTTAAAGGGACCTAAAGTGAAAATTCTGACAGCATTTACTCACCTTCAAGTTGTTCCAAATCTCTGAGTTTATTTCTTTTGTTGAATATAAAAAGCATTCTGAAGAATATGGATAACTGAACAGTTGCTGGCCCCTATGGAAGTTTGTTTCCACCACTTAAAAAAAATACAAAGATAATTTTATCTGAAATTTTTTTTCCATAGAATTACACGTTTACAACTCACAACAGCAAGTTATAAAGGTTTGCAACTGCGATAAATAAAGTCAGAATTGCAAATTAAAAAAATTTGCAAATCATACTTTTCTCACAATTGCGAGTTTTTATCTCGCAATTAAATTTTTCTCACAATTGCAAATTTATATCTTGCAATTCTGACTATTTTTAGCACAATAGTGAGTTTCTCGCAATTCTGACTATTTCTCACATGCAACTGCAAATTTACATCACGTAATTCTGACAAATCTCAGAATTGTGAGATAAAAATTGCTATCGCGAGTTATAAAGTCAGCTCACAATTCTGACTGAATTTCTTAAATTGTGAGTTTATCTCTCACAATTCTAACTTTATAACTCAAAATTGCATGTTTATATCTCACAGTATTGACTTTATAACATGCAACTGCAAATTCATATGCAATTCTTAAAAAAAAAAAACAGGGAAAAAAGTCAGCACTGTGAGACGAAAGTCACAATTCCTTTTTAAATTTATATTCAGTGGCGCAAACAAGCTTTCATAGGTCTCCATTGACTTCCATAGTATGGGAAAAAAATTACTATGTAAGTGAGGGTCGGGCGATGTCTACAAAATTGGCATCAGGCGATGACTACAGTGAAACATCGCGATGGACAATGACATCGGGGGGGGGGGGGTCACAATGCTAATTCTATCAGCTATTTTGGGTTCAGCAGAATAAATAAATACACGTTTGGAAGAACTTAGTGAGAAAATGGCAGAATTTTCATTTTTGGGTGGACTGTCCCTTTAAGCAGCACCTCCTTATCAGAAACATCCAGATTTTCAACACCTAATGGAGCTACAGAATCCCAGACTTCCTGAAACCCCCAAAACAATCTGTGAATAACTCATTGCGATGGCAACAAAGCACTTAGCGGGTCAGTAATAATTTCTCCATCAATTAAACTCAGTCTTTCTTTGTTTCCATTGCTTTTCTTGGGTTTTAAGACACACTATGCCTTTAAATAGAAAAAAAGGCAAAACACAACAGCCGTTTTTCATTTCTGCCACAATGATATTGGCACCTAAGTGTTGTTGGCTTTTGTTTATGTTGCTTTGCCGAGCAGACATGGAAGCGGGTGGAGAAAATGATTGGCCCCATTGTAAAGGGTCTCCATCTCTGAAACCCTGTGAGAAAAAAACAACAACAAAAAAACAGTAACCCCTCAGAGCGAGTGTTTACAATACGGCCCGCTTACACTTTTTACTACCTCCCGGCCCTAATAAAAGAACACACCGATATAGAAGCCATTTCAAGGCATCCTATATATTTGTGGCTGACCCGAATTGGTTTTTCTCTGTGCTAAATAATTAAATTTGAGCCATCTGGAAGCTTTGTGATCTAATTCAGACCTTTCTCTGCAGGGCAGGCTGCTGTGCCCGGGATCTCGCAAACATCTTTGAAGGACTGACAGATATGGAAAGAAAGGATTAAGAAACGTCATGCCGGAGAGTAAACGGCAAGTTATATGGTTTAAAAAGTCCAAAGTATGGTGGAGCTGTCGACTGAGGTGTTAAGACTCTGAGTAATGCGCGAGACGGCCACTCGTTTGCGGATGACTCACTTGTTTGAAAAAAAAGCAAGCTGGCTTGTCTGTGTGAGTTCACTTGCTCTCGGTCAATCTGGGAGCTAGTCAAAGCTTAATATTGACACAGACTTTTTATCACTACACAGTTCAGACACCATACGGCCCTCTTGACTGACATCCGGCTGAAAGAGTTCCACACTGCGGCCCGCTTCGACCACAAACACGTTTACCCAACAAACTTTAAGGCTCAAGTCCATTAAAGTCCACATGTGGCTGAAAAGGATAAGAAAAGAGACACTGAGAACTAGCTAGAACTAGAATATTTGCTGTCAGTTTTTGGTAGAAACAATGCAGATCTGTATGCATCAGGCCTATGTTATGTTAGTTATCAATGTTATTATCATGTTAGTTAAACTTATGTTAATTATCAATATTATTAGCAAATTTTGTCTTATTTTTCATCTTACGTCATCATTTTTGTTACTTCCATATTGTAGCATTTAAAAATTGTTTATTGGTTAATATTTCGTTTACACAATTGGCATCATTACTATTTAACTTCATACCATTGTTATAGTTATTGTTTACTCAAAATATTACTATCAAAAAAGATTGTTCTTAACTGAAATAAAGCTGAAATCAAATAAAATAGGAACCAAAATCTCCCTAAAATACTAAAACTGAAATAAAGCTAAATTACAAAAGAGAAATAAAACAAAAATGACAAAAGCACATAACAGTACAGTATACAAATAATACTGAAAATGAAAAAAAAATGGAGAAATAAAAATAAAATTATATGAAGAGCATCGAGCAGCAAGTATTTCACCAACATCACATCACAAAAATTATAAAATTAGCATTTAAGTAAGGATGCTGGAAACAGGATATGGCTAGTTAGGAAATGCAGTAATATTCAGTAAAATTTCTTATTGTATCTAGCAGCATTCGAGAAATTTGTGAAAATGTCATGCAAATAGAAGGCGTACTTGTGTGAAAGTGAGCAAGAGTGTGTGTCGCGTGCGATGATTGTTTTTGTTTTAAAAGGTCAATGTGTTTAGCTTTTCTGCAAGTCTTTGACTTCAACATTATACTGACACAAAAGCCTGACTGACCGCCAGAAAGGTTTTACATGAAAGAGAGAATGACGAGCCTCGTTTTCAAAGAAACACACACACAACACCAGATCTCTGAGAGAGAGTCCTTTCACTGTTAAAGCAAATGCTAGTCAGACACGACTGTGTGGAAATCGCTTAACATTCATTTATACAACAAAAATCTCATCAACTCTCTTAGGTCCAAGGGCAAACCTTTACATGAAACTCTCACTTACTCGTATCCAAACATTAAAGGCCGTTGGCCTCGTTAATAACTGTTATTATAGCGACGGAAGTGTGATTGTTGATTATTAGCACTTGAGTCTCTCTGAGTAGCAATCTCACTGTGCTCATATTTCCACAGAACAGGTGCTCCCTCGACATGAGGCCTATTTTTGGGGCCTGACCAGTGGCACTTCACTTCACTTACACACAACTCATTCAGCACTTCCCAAACGCATGCTCCCTAAATCCCTGAATGTCTGCACCAATTATAAAAAGAGATACCTCAGATTGTTCTTTCATGACGGATTGAGATGTGTTCAAACCTGTTTTTCCACAGAGTTTAAAGCTCTGTGTTTCCACACTGTGAGATTCATTCACCAAATAATTACAGCACAGTATTAACAATAATCATATTTGACAAATATACAACATTACACAAAGAACCACATAAACATAAATGTGTAACATATAATTTCACTAACTGTGGGCAAAAGTGAACAGTGTAATTTGGGTAGTCCAATTCACCAATGAAGGTATCTTAAGAGCGATTCTTTGAATGAATCATTCAAAAAGACTCACATGCTTACAAGCTATTGATCTGAATCAATCTAACAAATCACTTGAATCCACCTTAGTATTTCCTGATATATAATTCATAACACGTATTGAAGTGCAAATTATCAGCCAATCCATAAATACTTTATCATTATACTATGATACAATTGGTAAGAGCTAGTGGTTTTACCGAATCTCAAAAAGACTTAAACTTAAATGCTTGTGGTTTGAATCAGGCAACCATTGAACACATAGAATCAAACATAGTGGTTGCTGAATTAAAATCTGTTGCATTTATTGAATCATGAATTATTATAACTTGCCAATAAATAAATAAATAAATAAATAAATAAATAAATAAATAAATAAATAATGATTACATTACAGCAAAAAAATAAAAAATAAATAAAAAATATAAGGTCATATCCTATTTTCAGCATCCTAACTTAACTGCTAATTAGATTTTTTTTTAAATGTTTTAATTTTTGAAAAATATTTTATCATTAATTTTATAACTAATTTGTATTTTATTTTATTTGTTTAATACTATAAATTTATTATTATTATTATTATTATTATTATTATTATTATTATAAAAAACTACTACCACTATATTAATGTTGAAAATGCTAATTATTATTACATAATAATAATAATAATAATAATAATAATAACTATTATTATCATTATTATCATTATCATCGTTATTGTTATCATTTATAGTTTCTTTTTTTTTATTTGCTGTAGTAGAATGAATGAATGAATGAATGAATGAATGAATCCTTTATATTTCAGCAAAAGTTGCTTTGCAATATTTCTTAAAGGATTTAGAATCGCCCTTTAATTGAAGAATCAATTTCTGGTTTAC
This sequence comes from Cyprinus carpio, assembly GCF_018340385.1. NCBI lineage: Eukaryota > Metazoa > Chordata > Actinopteri > Cypriniformes > Cyprinidae > Cyprinus > Cyprinus carpio. The sequence goes on from NC_056604.1 coordinate 5,878,412, forward strand.
AAGATATATATCACATGAAAAAAAAAAAAAAAAAAAATCACATTTCATTTTGGATATTAATCATGGATTTTTACCTTGGCACACATGTAAACACTGTAATGTATGAATATTACCATTGTTCAAATCCAAGAAACGTGTTATTCTAATCTGATTTCTGTACTCTGGCACCACCACTGTTCTTTTCACGAAAGCCTTTGTGTTTATCTATCAAAGCCCCGAGCTAAACGTGGGATAAACCCCATTTTTTAGGATGAAATGACCTGCTGGAGGGAAAAAGGAATGGAAACACGAACCAACCGCGGAGGATTTCACCTCCTCTCATCTGACCCACTTCTTTCAGAGTGTCATTCGAGAATGTTCTGGTAGATATGTAGCTGCTCGGTTGGTACACGCATGCTCGTCTGTATCACATATTAGCCCACAACACCACAGAACAGCCGGCAGTAATGAAGCCATTGTCCTGAGGTCCGCTACAATAGATGAACAAACCGGAGAGACACAACAGGACTCTAGTGTCTGCGGCCAGCCATCCTGTCTGCTCGTCTCAGATCACCGTGTGCGTACCATGGCACGACCTGAGGGAAGTGCTCACTGGAGCATTAACCCTTCAGGACAGACACTGACGGGCCGGGGAGGTTTTAAGCTCATTAATTGCATCCGACCCCCTCCTTGCCACACACAGACGCAAGATGCACATGGACAAACACACACACACACACACACACACACACATGCAGCACACCACAAAAACAAAAGTACAATAAGAAAAGGGACCACCACGGGTTGCCTCAAAGGCATGCAGGCCTGCAGCCGCCCTGCCCAGACATCCATCTTTCTTCACCTCCCCACCCATGGAGAGATGATCTCGTCTGGGCGGCCCGTCCTCAGCTAGGAATTGGGACAAATTGATAGCGACAGAGGTAAGGAAGAAATGGGAGCCACAGGGGGGCTTGTGAATTTCCTTGAAATCAACCCATGTACCCCGACGCACCCAGCCCCCCACACGCTCTCGGTGTCTTATCTATCATTCAGCGCGGGGCTATCAATGTGTTAAACACATGCAGTGACCTGACTGCAAATGCTCTGATCCTATCAGTCATGTGACCAGTATGAGACAACGGCTGCATGAAGAACAGGTTTGATGGGAAGATATTTATTCTCGCCGTCAATATGCTGCATGATGAATATTTCACACTATTATTGCGTTCGATGTTTCATTTGTGGTGCTTTGTGAACTGTCATGGCAATAAATGAATGTGATGTGATAAGGAGGCTAGTTATCATCACATTTAAAGACAGTAATTGGACAAAATGCTTACTAGAATGTAGTTTGATTCACAAATGAACAAATCTTAAGAGACGATTCTTTTAATGAGACATTCAGGCAGACTCAGAAATAAGCAAACTGTATGAGGTGATTCGTTGAATGAATCACTCAATAAGATTCACAAATCGAATAAGATTATTCTGAAGACATGAAGACATTCAAGGAAAAAAGCTGATAAACAAGAACATTAAATAAGCTGATTTGTTAAATGGATCACTCAGAAAGATTCACAGATCTACTAAGATGATTCTTCGAATGATGCATTCAAAAATACTCCGAAACAAGAAAACCGCATATGCGGATTCTTTAAATGAATCACACACACACACAAAAAAAAAGTATAAAAAAATCATCTAAGACGAATCTTAAAATGAGATGATTCTAAATGGGACATTAAAATGTTTATAAATGGGACATTAAAAAACTCAAAAACTTACAAACAAGCAAATTTCATAAGTCAATTCTTAAACTGACTCAAAAAACTTCTGACAAATCATTTAAAAACAAAAATAGCTATCGATTTCAATCAGAATAACAAATCATATCTTTACTACTGTAGCTTTTATCTAACCAGCCAATTCTTTAAATATTTCAAAGTCTCACATAGAATTAGCCGAATTTTCTAAAGGAATCATTCACTAAAACTATTCTTTTAATGAATCAAATAAACAATTGAGAAAATTATTTTAACAAACCACTCATAAAACAAAGAGCTATTGATTTGAATCAGTTTAATGAATCATATCATTACTAGTGTAGTTTGAGTCACAAACAAACAAGTGTTACGAGTCATTTCATTAAATGGATTTCTCAACAACTCACAAATTAACAAATCTAAGTCAATTCTCATAATGATTCATTCAAAAATTATTTAAATCAATCATTTAAAAACTAACAGTTGACGAACTATAATCTCTTTAAGAGAATCACAAATTATTAATACTTCACCTGAAATGAACCAAGACATACGTAATGAAATATACAAATTAAAAATATATATTCATCTTGTTTTAGATCAAAACAATTCTGCACCAAATACTGGTACAGACTAGCAATTCTTGGGGTTTTATGAACGGAGTTAGCTTTGCAACCTTCATTTTTCCTTAATTTCTCAGACGTGACAGGGAGCGACACATTTGTGTGAATTCATAGAGTGTTGAAAATGCATTTTCTCCTCACGGGGGCTTTAAATAATTTAATGAGGAGCTTTCCGCTCTCTGTGCTTCCCTTCCCGGTTTTATTCCGGGACCCAGGAGATGCCACGCAAGGTCAAGCCTAAACGGGCACACACCAACCATGCAACAAAGCCCAGGACACTCCCAGGCTTTACGGCCTAATCCTGCTCTAGATGCCTCAGAGCATTCTGGGAGAACTCTAAGGACGTTCCTCACGACAATACGGCAAATGTTCCAATCTAATCTCAAAGCGGGAGAGAAAGAGAGACAGAGAGACAGAGGGAAAGACAGCGACAGGAGCGAGATGAATGAAAACAAGTCTCTCTCTTGGGAGAGTGACAGTTTTTGCGTTTTCCGTCTCCTTGGTAACAGAATAATAATTGATTTACCGCCCAAGAACCAGCCTCCCATATCAGATTTCCTGCCCTTGAGAACGATTGTGTCATATTTTAAATAACAGCCTGTGATTTCAGAAACCTGAAAACGATTTACTAGCGCTGCAATGTTTACTATATAACTCGCCACAAATAAACACGCATGTGGCTTTCGCCAGACTGGACAAACTATCATATTAGGACCTTCAGGCTAAGACTTCTGCCGTGAAGCCGGGACATGCATTTCAGAGCTGTAAGGGAAGCTTAAATCTGCCGATCTATATGATTGATAAAGATATTTTCCAATCTGTCTTTTATAATTGGGAGAGGATATACTGCCCGTCGGAAACAGATTAATAAAAGAAAGACTTATGAGACGAGTGAGGTGAGAACAGACTCAAACAGTATTACGCCGCAGCCCGTTTCGAATGTGCTGACCAAACAGGACATACGCATTTTAATAATCCGTCAGAAAGAGAAAAATACATTATCAATTCAAATGTGCTCAAATGCCCATTCAGTCGGTTAGCATGCACTACATTTAATTCCACTCGTTTTAACAATAGGCTGAATGGATTCTGCATGCTGGCACCTATCTAGAGCCCGTTTCACCGGCTGACGCTAAGACGCTAATTGAGAACACAGCTCCTTTCTGTATCGGAGTGACACTGCTGATTCAACTATTTACCAAATGAGATGGTAGAAACGCACGCTGTGTAGCTGAGAGCTTAGAGGACTTCATTTTTCCACACTGGCACCAGGTTTGGCTGAGTGCCGAAAGGCAGAACGACAGTACAATTCAACGAAGACCTACACAGGTGTCCAAGTTCTCCTGGGACCTGATCTAGTAGGTGAACTCTTTCAAGGACATGTCTACGCCCTATTTCTCCCCTAAAATCAAAGGGAACACAAGAGTTATTAGCCTATTTTAAAAGACTATTAAGATTTCGTATTCCAACATTAATGACAATTAATCACATTTCCTTCAAAATTCTCATTGTTATAGACCCCCCCAAAATATTTATAATGAAATAAGAAAATTATTAATGCAATGTAAAAAAAGATGTATTATTTAAATAGAACAGCATTTATCATGGTGGTATTTGTAATATTTAATTCTTGTATTATTTCAAAGAAAAAATTATTAATAAAACTGACTGTATTTCTATTTCGGTATTCAAGAATTTTATTATTAATGTTTCATTTTATATATACATATGTATATATAGGCTATATATATATTTTTTATATTTAACACACACGTATATATATAAATATATATATATATATATTTATATATATATATATACACACACACACACAAACACACACACACACACACACACACACATACATACACATATATAATTAATTCTTTATTTAAATTATCAATAATGTTGGAATGGTGTCTAGTGCGGACAAAAAAGTTCAAAATAATAAAAAAAATAAAAATAAAAAAATAATAACCTGTAAAATGTTTACACATTTAAAAAAAAAATTGTTTCAAATTTGGAGTCGGATGTGATCTGGACATGTTTTTGTGAGATTCACCCCATTCATAAACCAGGCTCACCTGAGCTCATACAACTTGGACACTGTTCTTCTCTTTCGCATCCACCTTTTCACTCCATTTGGAGGCCCACATTTAATACTCCTTTGATATTTCGGTCTGATTTTTATTACTTTCCTTCATCCTTATACTGTCGACCTGGCCTTTTGTGAGGGTCAATGTGGATTCCAGACTCTCCGTCACTCCATCAAGATGGAGAGGAGAGAAGGTGCACGGGGCAGTGGGGCTCAAGGGAACTGTAAATGTCTGCAGCGTGAAGCAGCACTCCTGGGGTAAGTCAATCCTGAGGGCGGCTGGTGGTGGATCGGGATGGGACTGGGGGAGGAGGGGCGGTAACTGGATTTAGTGAAGCATGCAGAATTCACACTAGTCTGTAATCAGAAACACAACGTGATGGAAGGAAGGTGTCTCAAATGTCAAAAAATAGAAACAGAAAGTCATTTAATTCTTTTGTTGAATTCTGAACTGGATATATGGCCAACCAAAGCCTGAGAAAATGTGCACTTGAAAGAAAAGCATGTTCTGAAGAACAGCTCTTTGGATAAACAAGATCAGATCCTGCCAATTTGGAGATTAAACAATTAACATTTAAATGGATAAACATTTAACTTGAATTAGGGAGCAGAATATCATAGAAACTACTGAATTTGATCAGTAAGTAAACACCTAGCAACCACATAGCAACATGTTAAAACACTCATAACACCTTAGCAACCCACATAGCTATGGGCTTAAAGCCACTAAAAACATCTTAGCAACAACATAGCAACATTATAAAAAGGCACTCGGAACCCCTAAGCAACCATATATTAACGTTCTAAAAAATATTCACTTTAGCAAACACAAAGCAACATTCTAACAAACACTAAGAACCTCTTAGCAACCACATATCGACATTCTAAAAAAAGAAAGAAAAAAATTCAGAAAACCTTAGTAACAACAAAGCAATGGGATAAAAGTTACTCAGAACACCTTAGCAACCACATAGCAACATTCTAAAAAAAAAAAAAAAAAAAAAAAAAAAAAAAATAAAAAACCCTTATTAGAAACCATATAGTACCAGATCAAGAATTCGCATTGATTAGTTTTGCCGATTAATCAGCACAATAGTCGATTAAACTAGAGGTCAAGAATTTTATTGATTAGTTTCGCCAAATAATCGGCACTCGTAGTCAATTAAACTAGAGGTCAAGAATTGTAATGGTTCGTTTTGCTGATTAATCGGCACTCAAAGTCGATTAAACTAGAGGTTGAGAATTGCATTGATTAGGTTTTGGGATTAATCAACACAATAGTCGATTAAACTAGAGGTCCAGAATTGTATTGACTATTTTTGCCGATTAATCGGCACTGATAGTCGATTAAACTAGAGGTTGAGAATACAGATCGAATAGTGTTGCCGATAAATCGGCACCAACAGTCAATTCAGCTAGAGGTTGAGAATTCAGATTGATTAGTTTTGCCCATTATTTGGTACCGATAGTCGATTGCTGGAACAATCGGTTATCAGCAGATGTCCATACCCATAGTTTTTCTTTGCTGCGTCAGTTTCCACTCACAGTTTTTCATTAAATTACATAGAGAGCTACAATATAACATGCTTTCTCTCTTCGTTTTGCTCTGTTTTTCCAAACACTGAACTTTAAACTCACTGATGCCAGTTTGTTCATTCCTGAAGTGAACTTTTGCCTGTTTCCTGAATAAATAAATTGTTCTAGACCTGTTAGTTGTCCAAGATGCCATGCGGCATTGCACTTTTTGTCCCATGTGTGAATGCTGTATTTTGTTATTTTGATTAGACAGTCATCAAGAGTTCTAAAATAGAAGCAACTAAATTGTGACAGTGTTAAAAAGCAAATAAAGTGTGTAAATATAATGTTATGACATCACAATGGCATCACTTGCAAGCTACATGCTATTGCGGCTATAATGTTTTTATAGGTCCTTCAGTTCATCGTTCACAAATTCCTCTTTACAGCTTGAACATTCCACTGATAAGGCTGTTTAGGTTAGCAGGACGTTTAATTTAAGAACTGTCTGGGACGGCTGTGAAACATTTCCACAGTGAAGAGTAGCAGACTCTGATCCACTGACATACTGACATGTGTTCGTTGATGCATCTGTTCCCCAGCTCCAGAACACAAACCCTGTGGCTGTAAAAGATCACACTAGCACACTCAAGGCCGCTTAAAACAACCTTCTGGAAGCAACACAAACACTTCAGGAAGGACTATGTCGGAGTGCCTCCACAACACGCCGGTGATGGAAAACAAACATGCCATCATGTTAACAGCTTTACAAGTCACACGGCGGTCCTGTCTGCAGTCTCTCACCTCAAATGAGACGCTCTCAGACAGACTTCTACAACCTCATGTTGTGAGACGTCTGTTTGAACATCCTGATTGTTTTGCTGAGGACAGAACAGATTTAAAGATATACGTATTCGAAGTTGTACAATTGACTTGATTAAAATGACAAATAAAATGTAGATGTGTGTAAAATGTGTATTTTTATTTATTTTTTATTTCAGTAAATAAATACTCATTTATGAATTCAATAAATAATTCAGTTATCACTGAATAAATATTTTATTTAAATAATTAAATATTTCTTAAAATTCTGAACTCTTTTGTCTAAAAAATGCTTACCTGAGTGCTGCATTATTTTACTCAATTTATACTCAATACTCATTATTTAACCAAAATAAATTAATAAAAATGTTTAATACTAAATTGATGTGGGGGGGGGGTGTTTATTTTACTTGAATAAATATTGACTAATAATCTAATATAACATATAATACTTCAAATTATTTATTATTTTTATTATTTAAAAATTATTTATAAATTCAATAAATCATGTTTGAATTACTTAATTATTCACTAAAATATTTAATTATTTATTAAAATTCTGTACTATTTTGTCTGAATTAAGTAAAACATTAAACATTAAAAATACATTGTTTAGATGCTGTAAAAATGAATAGGCATCACAACAATACAATGTACAGCATGAAAATAGTTTATGTTACATTATATAACAAGATTACATTTTTCTTTTCCACGGTACAATTTTACACAAGTGTTTCTAAAGATTAACTTTTAGTAGGTGATATATTTTTGCCCCTAAAAGCAACAATAGTGGCATTGAGCATTCACTATAAAATACCTAATATCATCCGATTCTAATTAATAAAAATAATCTCTAATATCACCCAATATATTTTGTATTCTTACTCAAAACTCTTATGCAAATGTATTTATCATGCCCTATATTCATCTGATAGCTCCATTATTTTAAATGGGTCATATGATGCGATTTCTTGCTGCCTTTTCTTTAATGTGTTATGTAGCTGTTTGTGCATGTATACGATCTGCAGAGTTAGAAAAGCTCAAAGTCTCCCACAAAAAGATTTATTCTATCTAAAAGAGAAGGCTGATCTAGACCGGGCTAAAATGCCTTGTTCAAACATGCCCCCACATCTCTACGTCACGATGTGGAAATATTTGCGTAATGCCGCCCAAATGATCATGCAAAGAAAGAAGGCGTGGTTTCAGGAACTGCAGTAGTGTTGAAGCAGCCATGTCAGGGAGACGCTGTGTGTTTCCGTGCAAAAGCAAAAGCACTTTGGCCTTCCAAAAGTAGATGCAATTAGGAATCATTGGTTAAGATTTATTTACAACAGAACAGCACAACCCAGATATTCGAATTTGTGCAAAGCATTTTATGGACGACAGTTTTGTGAACCAAGGCTGGCTTTTCACAAAGGCTATTTCCAAAAAAATGGGTCAATTCTGACTTTGCTATGACAATCTGGCGCTTCTGAATCAGCGAATGTAAGTATGTTTTGTTATTAGTTTAAGTATTTGCTATTGTTTGTTCAAATGTGGAGTTTTGCGCAGCGTAGAGTAACGCGTTGAGTGTGTGCATGTGTGAGGGAAACAGGGTCACATCACAGCAGTGAACAGCCTATCAGAAATCATAGCACCTCAGCTGTCTTAACCACGGCTTGTGTACTGCATCACTGTGTCTGTCACACGACTCTGTTGCCCTTTCAGGCTTGAACTGATGGTAAAACTAACAATATTATTGACTGCCTTGATATTTACTTTGAAAGCTAAAGCTCATGATTATGGTAAGGGGTGTTACATTTCCGACACGTGCTTAGGGTGTTCAGACAATCACAATGCACTGGTTCAGCTGGCCAATCAGAGTAGACTGTGCTTGTCGGTAGGAGGGGTTTTGTTGAAAATGAGGCATTTGAGAGAGGCGGGGCATAGAGGAACTACAATAATGTACAGTATTTGAAAAATAATGTGTTTTTTGAACATTAAAGCATGTCAACATATTCTGTTACACCAAATAGGCTACAAAAAATAATGATCTTTAAAATAGCATCATATGACCCCTTTAAAACAGACACTGTTTCGCTGCATGACTATTTTTAACTTGCATAAGGTGTCTTAAAATATTATGCTCTTGATGTGAAGTGCTGAAAATATATCAAGACGTGTGGGAACGGCTAAAGACATTTGTCTAGGAAATGTTTATATAGACCAAACGAACAAAAAAATGGTCAAACAGAAAGCAAGAACATGTCGTGTGTGAAAGCACCCTGAGCAGTGAGATCATACACTATATTTTGAATATGATGAACAGCACAGGCACACCATCATCATCATAAACGACAGATGAACTTATGAATACCTAACATCTATAGGTGCGGTGGCGGGTGCCCGTTTGTGCGAGACGGAGATGAGAAAGAGGGGGTTGGGTGGACTGATGGCTTCCTCCTTAGGGAAGTGGTGCCTGAGAATGCACTCTCAGAGAGAGTGCCAGTCAGTCAAGCCTGATTAAACTCTGGGATGATGGGGGGGAAAACCAGAAGAGAGAGAGACATAAACTATATGTTGCTGTTTATAGCTGATCTGAGAGTGAGAGGGGAACATCACCCCCTGCATAACTCACAGTAGCATCTGCCACATCGCCTCAAAACAAACCATAACTAACAATCAGTAATTACTGTGCGAAGAAACGCCAAACAATCGGCCAACCGTAGCGAGAACTGCATCGCTTTTATCCGTGACATCTGCATATCAGAACACGTCACAACAATGAACTCTTCTATGGTTCGATTGAAACTTTCACATGAAATCGTGCAATTAAAAGGCCCAAGGTCATACTTCACTCTTTCCCCACCTTTGACAAGTTAAGTGATCTGCATTTTCACTACTATACGGTACTACAGTGAAATAGTACAGTATAATATGGTAGGGGGCGCTGTTACAGATAGTATAAATAGTACAGCGCTTCAAGATCCAAAAATAAGTGGAGTAGAAGATTTTGAGTAGACAGATGTTGTTTACACATCAACGTTAACATGATCACCAAACATTCAGCAAAACAAAACATTGTTAACGTTACCGAGAAAAATGTTCGTGGCCACAAAGAGGTATATGACTGAGCAAGCTTTGGAAGTGTTGATTGGCTTTGACTCCAGTAACTCGTTTTGATGATTTTTCGGATGCTGTTACAAATAGTATCAATAGTACAGCACTTCAGGATCCAAAATAAGTGAAGTAGAAGAATGAGTAGATAGATGTTGTTTACACTCAACAAAGTTAACATGATCACTAGAGCTGAAACAACTAATCGATTTAATCGATTAAAATCGATTATTAAAATAGTTGTCAACTAATTTAGTAATCGATTCGTTGCTAAATAATTTTTATTTGCCGTAAGCGGCTCATTTCGTGCATATTTTGAATCTGCGGTGACCAAAGTGTGGCAGTAATGAGCCACCGGAGGGTTTTACTCAGACAGTACAGCAGGAGAAGCAGCGAATAGCCAATAGCTGGCCTCGTTTTATGTCACGTGCTTCCCGCACAGCGTCTCTGCAGCATTCAGCGTGATGGGTGAGGCAGGCGGCAGTGGAGTAAGCTCGAGAAAGAAAAAGAAAAAAGCGGAAGATAAAACTAATCGAACGAAGTCATCCAAAGTGTTGGGAGCAATTTACTTTGAGCCTTCAAAAAAGAAGAGTAACCTGTAAACTGCGGCAGGAAACATATCCTCTAAAAAGAGAGCAAGCCTAAGCCCTGAACATTTGGACATGTTTGACCTTTTTGCACTGCAATGCAAAGTTTTTTTCTCAAATAATGAGTGAATAGTGTTCTGCCTCATTTCCCACAGGTAGTCGAATTCCTGTCAATTCAGGCATAAGCTGTTTGTTTAACATTTTATCGCTTTATTACATTTTTGAATTTTGCACTGTTAAAAGGACCACTACATATTTAAATCCGATGAAAATCACAGTGTGCAAAGACTTTTATTTGTGCAGATTCTGCAGTACAATGTTGTTTGCAAATGTTTAGTCGTAAAAGCTGATAACATTGCTTTTTAACAATTAACATTTAAAGCTTTGTCGTTTACCAGTTCATAATTCAGTCTTGCAAACTAATTATGACTGACTGAGAGAGGTTAATGTTTAAATGTATTTGAAATGCACTTTATTCTAAGTATTCACTGCTCTTTTCCACACAGCAGGTTTTTTGTGTGTGTCCAATTTTTTTTCTGGACAACCTTCTGATGGATTTTACTTTACATTTTACTTTAAAATGTGAGTTCCATTCAGGTTTCATGCCATTGGCACTTTATTCGAAGGATTGTTTACAATTTCACAGCATAAGCTATAAAGCTGTTTCCCAGGTATAAGCTGTGTGTTTACAGGAAAAAATAATAATAAAATGCAATTTACTGCAATTTTATTCTGTTTTATTCTTATTCTTCGTGAAAATATGTTCTGAAATATTCCTTAATAAGTTTTGTTCGGGATGTTAAACTAGTTTAGGAGCCCTAAGGACTGCCATGGTGAAAACATTATTTGAAACCTCCTTGTGAAATTTGCTAGAGTATGTATGGGTCAGTGTTTTGATTGCAGAAGAGTTTGACAAAGGATAACCAACACATAATAAAACACAACTCCAGGTATGTTTTTTGATGAGGATATGACAATGCAAAATGGTTAAAATCTCTAAAAAGTCTATGTTGAATGATAAAGACCCTTTGTTAATAATTTACTTGGGGAAAAAATGGGCAAAACTAAAATATAAGTACATAAACCGATTCATCGATTAATCGTAAAAATAATCGACTGATTAATCGATTAGCAAAATAATCGTTAGTTGCAGCCCTAATGATCACCAAACATTCAGCAAAACAAAACATTGTTAACATTACCGAGAAAAATGTTGGTGGCCACAAAGAGGTATATGACTGAGCAAGCATTGGTGCTGACTGGCTTGGACTCCAATAATTCATGTTTTGATGATTTTTCTGTATCTGATCATGCTGAACTTTTTTTTTCACCAAAATTTTAATGTTGATTAAAAAATTACAAAACATTGTTTTGCAATTAGCACAACATGGTCACGATTTACTAAAACGGGAATGAATTAGTAAGTGTTCACAATTTACTGAAACAAGGCAACGAATTAGCACAACATGGCCACTATTTACTAAAACTAGGGAGCGAATTCGCACAATGTGGCCACTATTTACTAAAACGAGGGAGCGAATTAGCACAACATGGCCACTTTCTTAAAACAGGGGAATTAATTAGTAAGTGTCCACAATTTACTGAAACAAGGCAACAAATTAGCACAACGAGGCCACTATTTACTAAAACAAGGGAGCGAATTGGCACAACCTGGCCACTATTTACTAAAACGAGGGAGCGAATTAGCACAACGTGGCCACTTTTTACTAAAATTAGGGAACGATTTAGCACAAAATGGGCACAATTTACTGAAATGTGCAAAATTTTCTAAACTGAGGGAACAAATTAGCACAATGTGGCCACCATTTACTAAAACAAGGGAACAATTTGACTGGCAAATTGAAAATAACACTCTGTTAAGAAAAGAGAGAGGCAAAGTTGAACAAGACACCATGTACACCAAATACACAATTAAGGCACTGGCAAACACAAGAGGCAATGTGACTGGGTGCTGTCAAGGCCGTTAAGCCATGCAAAAGACAACGACGATTTCCCCATGCGATTGCGCACACAAAATCTGGCCAGCTCAGATAAAAGCCCACAAGAAGTTGGTACAGGGGCCAATGCCAGCTAAAGCTAGTCAGTAAACAATAGGTCAGAATCTCAGTGCAACAGAACACGAATAACAACTCTGTTTGATTAAGTATGACTTTATTTGTCTGTCTGCAAAAGTCATTAAGAGTCTGAATGGGCGCCAAAGGAGAAGCGAAGATGCTCAAAATTTGCTTATGGCGCATGCACCGATTTCCGTTCTGCCCATGTTCTGAAATATTTCTGCTCAAGTTAAACGTACACTTTGTGTTTAGCTGGTGGGGGATACAAAACATCTATTATTACGACCTGACTCGAGGGACGCTCAGATATACGGTACACACTGCCATTCATAGGCATGCTATTGAAAACAGGCACAATTCATTTACAAATCCATCTAGGGAGACAATCGCGACGGCATCCGTCACTTCCTGGCACCGCCGATGCTAAACACCTCGGAAAGCGTGAGAGCACAGTTAGAGAGTAATTAATTATCTTACGGGGGAAGGAAGTCATTGTCACTCAACACGGATTTCAATATAGCCACAAACGAGGCACAGCCACCAAATACAGCTGGCAAGATGAGCACGGTCGCATCTGGAGAAAATGAGCTTGCATGACTGACTGATTCTGTTTATTCATTTCTTTCCAATTTTGGATGGATGAAATCTTGCTCACACAAAGTCCTTGAGAATGCTTTGGAAGTATATCAAAATCCGACAGCCTCACAATTGACTTTTGATAATGGGTTGTACTTAAAACTTATCAGAGTAAACAACAGTATTTCAAAATCACATTAAAATAGGCCTACACGATTTTAAATGAAATTATTTTCAATTAAAAACTAAAAAGGTTTACTTACAATTTGAGACAGCATCTTCTTCAGATATTTTAAAATGACAATTTAAAAAAAAAGCTGTATAATTATCTTTGATAATTAGGTATTAGAATGAAGATTGTAGATTCAATTTAAAAAGCGCTTGATTAAAATGCTATGGCAAAAATAATCTACAACCCAATTAATAACATTTTTTTCATAAACTGAAAATCTTATCTACCTCATGTTATACGACATTTGAAGGTCAATGTTTAAAACCAAAAATAAAAATAAACACGTATACACTTCTATAAAATCGTATATAAAATCTTTGCTAAGGGTTCATACCAGTTCATAAACAGGGCAAACGAGAACAAGGTCATTAAGCAGGTTTTATGCGACCGCTATTAACGAAGGCAAAGGAAAAGCCTCAGCCTTTGTGTGCCCTGTCACTCTCCAGTATTATGCTCTATTGAGAAGCTTTTCCTGCCTTCCACTTCCTGCGAGACAATACAGTGAACAATGTCCCATAATCATATAATTAGAGTGCAATACAAGACATAATGCCTCAAAGTGTTAACAAGTCTGCATCGTTTGACAGAGAGTAATTTTCCAGTTCTAACTCTCATAAGATTATCAAAAGCAATCAATTTCCATAAAGGTTTTCTATATGCAAGGATGTATTCCTTGCCCGTTTTCTCTTAATTTCTTTCTCAATCTGTAATTCTCTCTGATGGCTAAATGTGGTGAAAGAGGGTGGTGCTGGGACATAAATTATTTGCTTGTGGTTTTGACAGAGAGACTTTAAATAGATACTAACAGATGAGCTGCTGAGATTCTAAGGCTACTCTCCAAAACAAAAATAAAAGCTGTATAACAATATATGTTATAAATATATACACTTATAAAAATGACTATAACAGGATCATACAGTATAAGCTTTTGTTCCAATTCAATAAGCGCACACGTCTTCTACGCAAAGATATATATAAAATAATGATTCATCTTGCATTATAGTGCCCAAATTCACATTTGAATTTGAAAACAATTAAAATCTGAAGTAATGTAAATATATATTAAAAGCAAATATAAATAAATGAAAACTGTTTAGCAAATATCCTTTAATTATTAAATTATTTTTTTAATTATAATAACGTGTTTTAATACTAAATGCTCAATTATCTTGAAATACATGCAGCATGAGTAGTTTTTAATCTAAATTAGAGTGTATAATTTCAAAATTTGAAGCAAAAACAGAACAGTCTTTAGTTTTGTGAAACTATACTACATGAAACATATCTGAACGAAACAGCAGATGAGCTGAATGAGACGCAGATCCACTCTCTGCCAGCAGGTGGCGCTTATGAACAGCAATGATACAGTGATTCCTGGGTTACCGCTGTAAACAAAGCAACTTTTCTAAAGATAGTCAGTTGCCTTCAGAGATACATTTCTATAAACTCATACTCTAACTGTATCGCGATTTGTTTGGCATCTCAACCGATCTGAATCGTGACATATTTGAATCAATATTTGAATCAACCGGCTCGCGGTTAATTGTTACATCCCTAATGAAAACTGGTCCTTAAAATAAAGCGTTACCAAACTGTTACATAAAATAACTTTCACTGTTGTGCACAATAACATTTTAGTATTAGGTGACGTTATGTCAACTTGTGTGCACGGCCAGCATCCATCATATAGTTAAGTGAATGACACAGAACACATAAATATTTATATCGCTCCTGTCTGCACATCATATGTTGTGAAAGATCAACTAAAGGTGTCAGCTGCAGTGATCCAGAGTAACTTTAGCAGGCGCTACAGAGTTTCCACTGCCTCCCTCCATCTCTCACTCTCTCTCTCTCCTCTCACTCCTGCCTCTTCCTGGAGAAATGACCTAGTTCCAGGTGCCTGGCTCTGACACGCAGTGCGAAAAAATCCACTTTCACTCGCTCCCTCCCGCCGCTGCGCTCCTCAGATACGAGTCCCACAGTTCTTCAGCCCTGACATCAAACATCAGGCTGGAGCGCTTCTCTCCATCCCAACAAAATGGAGGAGAAGCGCTTTCCCCCGAGAGCAAACACATCCCGGCCAAACGTTCAGCTTAGTTCACGTCGCAGATTCTTTCTCTCACCTTTTTTTGAAACCCATCTCGCGCTCTCGGGTAAAAGTCAGGGTTATATTTAGCACTGGAAATTCAGGATCTGGAATCTGGAGCGCTTTTTAGCACCGAAAAGCTGCCGAGTCTGGCTGCCGCTGTGACCAATGCATTTGGAAGCTGAAAATTTGATACAAAGAATACAGAATTAAATATTTCCAGCAAACCCATTTACGATATACATATCTGCACCTCTGAAAGGGAGAGGGCCTCTGTCGGAATCGACGTGAAATGCGACACGGCGACTTGCTTTGTTTTCGTCGGCGGGTTATTTAGTGAATTGTTTTCGCTGGGCTCGCTAAAGCATATTTACATCGAAGCATTTTCCTGTTTGCTGTTCAAATAAAGGTTCTGCCGTGGTCATCCAAGACGGAATTGGATGAGGCTGCTGTCGAATGGGGGCAGAGCGGAGTGCCGCGTCTTTCCGCCATCTGTCTCTTCCAGTTATTTTATGGCCTCAGATTTGATCCCCTGAGTTGGCCAAAGCTAATTACATTGGACAAACCATATCCATATCTAAATACTCACAGCGGATTGCTTCCCATTATTGGCATGCCAGACAGGCAGAAAAGCTTCTATCAACACAGAGGGAAAGGGAAAAGCGTAAACAACCCGGATTTCGAACCTGCACATGCGGATGCTGGAAAGGCCAAACTGCTGTCGTCCTGACATGAGACACACGGAGAACTGCTAAATGTAAAACGGCTGACCGTATGTAAACAGCTCCTAAACCTTTTGACCAAGGATTTTCCATAACTTTGAATTACTGGATAAATATTTTTAAGAATGGTTTTATACAGGGCACAAAAAACTATTTCACAGAGAACTGTGTGAAACAAAAATAGAAGTTTCTAAAACTAATTTAGAAACAAAGTACCTTTTTAATGTAAAATTTATTTTGTATTAAATAATTAAATAATTGTAATAAATATAAAATATAATAAAATAAATATAAAATAATTGCAGCCATTAAAACAAATATTTGTTAAAACAAAATATAAATTAATAAAAAAAATAAAATTTAAAAATAATATAATATAATATAATAAGGTTATACAAACAAAAATATATTAAATAATGTAACAATAAATAATGTGGAAATATTACTCAA
Organism: Cyprinus carpio; assembly: GCF_018340385.1. NCBI lineage: Eukaryota > Metazoa > Chordata > Actinopteri > Cypriniformes > Cyprinidae > Cyprinus > Cyprinus carpio. The sequence continues at coordinate 5,895,033 of NC_056604.1, forward strand.
ATTAAACACATAAATTAAAATATAATAATAATATATTATTATATATTACTACTATTATTATATTATATAATATAAAATTTCTGATAATACATTATATATATATATATATATATATATATATATATATAGATATATATATATATATATATATATATATATATATATATATATATATATATACACACACACATTTATATACTATATATATATATATATATATAAACACTATATATATATATATATATATATATATATATATATATATATATATATATATTAGTGTATATGTAATGTACATCAATGGAAATATAAATATATATCCATTGATGTATTGTTTGGATAGGACAATATTTGGTCGAGATACAGCTATTTGAAAATCTGGAATCTAAGGGTGCAAAAAAAACTAATTATTAAGAAAATCGCCTTTAAAGTTGTCCAAATGAAGTTTTTTAGCAATGCATATTACTAATCAAAAAATTTAGTTTTGATATATTTACAATAGGAAATTTTCAAATATATATTCATGGAATGTGATCTTTACTTAATATCCTAATGATTTTTGGCATAAAGAAAAATCAATAATTTTGACCCATACAATGTATTGTTGGCTATTGCAGTTTTGTGATCCAGGGTCATACGTCATATATATATATATTAATTGATCAAAAAATATGAAAATTTTTATGACTTAATATGGTAAATAATTATTTGCTAAATCAAAACAATTTCAGCATAACGTACTTCAATCCCCTTAATATTGTTATCAGAAATAATTAATTGGTAACCCTAAAAATTACTAATGTTTAAAACAAAAACCCCTTATATTTCCAGGTCTTACATGACCCCTTCTAAAGAGAAACTAGATTTTATCTGTAAAAAATCCTGCGCAACAACAACAGGACAACAAAGAACATCTGTGAAGCCAAAAACCACAAAGCAGCAGATGGACGCGCAACCTGTGTAAACAAAAACACAACAACCTACAACTTCTGTTCATTTAAGATCACATATCGTAACACGTCGTTCAGAAACAAAAGCAGCAACTGTTTTTAAAGCGTTCATTATCCAGCACTGAACATTTGCTCTAGTATTTCAGCAGGTATCAGCGTTTTGTGGCCGTTTCCTCCACAGAAACAGATGGGAAGTGAATGGAGCTAGTGACTGAGAGAATAAGAGCAGTATGTGTGTGATCGTACCACGCAGGTCATCCACAGAGCTCTCCTTTGTGAAATCCTTTATTTAATAACTCATCTCTAATCATGTGACAAGACGACTATTTGTACGGGGAGTTTTCGGAGACCCCTTGCCACTTATCTCTATAGCAGGACAGACAGAGCATTCAGCCATCTGCAAACTAGCGCTATCTTAAATCAGACGGCTTGTTTGTTAGAGACATTTGCTCTCAGTCTGGCCAAAACCACAACAGCCACTCTCGGTGTAACCCTATAGCGTGAAGTCTACCGTGAATTCATAAGCAAAAGGAGTATATCCGATCTGCACTTAACAAAATAACATTAGCATCCGATATCAGAGTACTTTCGCCAGCAAATATGGATTTAAATCTATACGGCGACACTACGGGGTTTATTAGTCGGTTTAATGCATCTGTACTCAGATGGAAGGGTCGTTTCCTCCTGGGCAGTGGCTGTGCAATAAATAGCACTGAGGTTGCGTGTAGCTCGAGGAGGAGAAACAAATGGCAAATCTTATGGCTCATTTTAAGCACGCAGCTCCAAGGTTAGAGGTGAGGCCGGGCGGAAATTGAGAGATGACGGAATGGGAACTGAATGATAAAAAGTGTCGAGCTGCTAGCAGGCAGACTGAAACACGACGCTTTATTTCGTGTCAAAGTTTAGAATCCCAATGGGAGCTTTCTCTATGGTAGTGAACGAAAAGTGAGGCACGTCTACACTAGGGTTGGGGGCGAATGATGGCTGTCTGAGTAATTGGTGTCCTAAATAGGAAGTCTTAAATAATTAGGCAGGTTTTGGGTTCATCTGGACACCAAAAGGACCTCTTTCCTAAAGGACACTTATATAACACATACAGAACTGAAGGATATTTATATATTTGACGCTGCATCTCAGAAGGATGCAACACAAGCACTAAAGACATGACTTCTGAAGTAGCAGTGCTTCAAAGGGGATGAGTTTAGAGACACGGTTTTACCTAATTTTACCATTGCAAATGGTCTAAAAGCTAAAGCACAATATCTTATTATTTTATACTATATTACATAATATGTTTATATAATTGTTACACTGTATAATAATATTTATTCAATGCTGCTCAAAGGTTTTTTAAAAAAAGTAAATGTAAAAAAATCAATGCATAATTTAAAAAAATCAAGAAAGATTCATTAAAAAGACCTTAAACTTCCACAAAAAAAAAAATCAAATCTGAGAAAAATGCATCATGGTTGTATCCACAGAAAAATTAAGCTGCATAATTGTTCGACATTAATGTTTCTTGAGCACCAAATCAGCATATTAGAATGATTTCTGAATGATCATGTGACACTGAAGACACTGGAGGAATGATGCTGAAAATTCAGCTTTGATCACAGAAATAAATTACATTGTAAAGTTTATTAAAATAAAAACACCTTATTATAATTGTACTAATATTTCACAATTTTTACAAATAAATGTATAAGAGACTTTTCAAAAAAAAAAAAAAAAATACATGTACAGACCCCAAACTTGAACAGGCCTATATTTTAGCTATTTTGTAAATAATGTTTATATCTAATATTATTTGTATTGTATCTTGTTTTTAACTGAAGTGGTTTCCTGTTTCCAAATTTAATCACACAACTGATTAACAGCCCTTTGGTTTGTGTGTATCTAATACCAAAAAAAAATTCAAATGCCTTTGTAAAGTATTTACTGGTTTACCCATAACAGGCATTGCCACAGGGTTATTTAATATCTAAACCAATTTTGTGTTGAATTTCCAGCATAGTGACACACACTGTTAGCGTGATACAAAATGACTCACAGCGTGAAATAAGATTTTGTTCATCCCGCCCATTTCTAGTCGACACAGTTCCTGAATCACAGATAGTCGGGCACTTGCCCAGGGCCCCAGACAGGTGCTTAAGAGCTGCCCTCTTAAACACCCCGCTTCCATTTATGAGATGCGTCTGTCTTGACCTTTAATGAAATTATCAAGCCTCCCATTAAATTATGACACGAGGCGCGAGATAAGAGCCGTGTCCGCGCGGCAGGTGGCCCCAGCCGGCCTAATCCTACAATACTACACGTATAAGCACTGCTGTTCATTAGCTTGTACCTGCGACAGCCGGGCGCTGAGGTAAAGTGATTACTGCCAATGTGTGCACATACACCGGGCCAAATGATGCTGAACGCAGTGCCACTGGGTCATTCCTGCTCTAAAGCACCTGAGGTTGTCATCTTCAGGGCGATGATGTCAGTAAAGAATAGAGAATTTAGGGTTTTCCCTAAATACTAACAGGGAGGAAAGTGACATTGAGGACCCAGAACACAAACTATTTTTATTTCCATCTTCAAAAAACGGCTTTTATTTTAAAATGTATGGAATTATTAAAACAAAACAGTGTAATTTTAGTACTATTTATCTACTACTTTATAGTATTTTTTAATATTCATCATTTTAAAATTATTGTATTATTATTATACTTAATATTATAATCAATAACTAATAGTTTAATATCCTATCCAATATATATACATAAATGATGGGAATATGAAAATGTATTCTACAACAACAACAACCCAGGAAGTTGTATAGTATGGTATAGTAGTGCCACTGTAAAATCACTGTAGTCAGAAACGCATAAATCCAAATGTCTTCACTGACAGCTCACAAGAGGAGTTTCATGTGCATATAGCAGGAAAATTTACCCGTTAGCTGCTTTATGAAAGTCTAAATTTGTATTTATAGTCTGAGGCACTTGACCCACATTTATTGACTTAAGTTTCCATTACATACACCGAACCAGAATCCCGTCCTAAATCACACGGAGATCAAAAGCAGCCAATGTTAGTAAGTCTAAAAGTGAAGGTTTACCTCATGCTTGGATGTGATGCAGTACAGTATGATAATGCCAGACACAATTACAGTGCAACACTGACTCAGATAAAGCACAATCCACACAGCTGAACCGGGTCCAACAGAGCCTGACGTTTATGGGACTTTAGGGCTGAATCAGACAAAATGTCAAAATTAAACAGTGGTTTCTAATAAATCCAGTGACATTTCAATGACATTTTTAGCCAGGTAAAAGACTTGAAATCAATAGACACCATCTAAACATATTTTAAAGCTTAAAACGATCATTAATTAGAAGAAATCTGCACCACAAAGTAAAAAAAAAACACAACAGAAAAAAAAATTGTTGAAAAAGCACCATCTCCACATGCAAAACAGCTTTGTACAGTAAAATCAATGGCAAACATTTACAGTTTTAGATATTAAAAGAAATAAGCAATGAGATGCTATATTACAATGGCATAATATTGACAAATGTACAGTTAAAATCGCTTAAACGTAGTTAAATAAAATCACTGTAAAACATGGCCCCAAGTGACTTATTTTTCTAATATTTTATATAAAACCATTTATATTTCCAAATTTCATATTCAGTGTTGTCATTGTTACAGCAATTTTATATAATTTTAGTTGCGTGAAATAAAGTAGAAATAAAATGAAAAATAAATATTTTTAATGTTTTAATGTAAAAAAACATTAATTATTTATTATTAATTAATTATATTATTATTACTAAAGTTACTAAAACATAGGCCTACTAAATTACTTAAAAACTAAACTGAAATAAAAATAAGTCAAATCCAAATAGAAATGACAAAAACACATAAATTACTAAAAACTAACTTAAATTTCCCAATGGAAATTTTAAATATAAAAATAAAGAGAATTTTTATTAATAAATACTATACTAGTAGGCTATATAAATAATAGCTACTAAAATAAAACTGTATTCAATAAATAAATTACATTTATTATTAATAATAAATCCCATTAAACCATTCTTCTACTAAACAGGCCTTTTACAGTTACCAAGCAATGGTAAGTGTGCATAAATCTAGCATTTTTGCAACAAGACAAACCATCCATCTTATAGTAGGCCTTCAGAAATGACAGCGTCCTACATCAGATCTAAAAGAAGGTTTTTAGTAATTGATGATCTACTAAATGCAAGTGAACATACTTAAGATGGCCTAAAAAGCTGCATCAAAAATTGAATAGCAGTAAATTTAGCAAGTGCTCAGATGGTCCAAACACGTCAACATGAGTGCTCAGCGGCGTCGAGAAATCATCTAGTGGCTTCTGTCTGTCGCCGCTCCACAGAGGAGAGCAACACATCTGTTACCCAGGTAGAACACAGTCATCTAATTAAAGGAGTTGAGCAAGCCTCCAACTCCAACACTCTCCCGACTTCATTCTTCATGACACGGGGCTTTGTTATCAAACGCTTGTAATGTGTTGCAGGTCAACGCTCCAGCCGTGATACGATGCATCCCTCCCCGCCTCGTTCCGAGACAGCGGATTTACGGCAAACAGATTTAGCCATGATCAAACGTGGCTGAGGGCCGAGCCGCTCGTAAATCAGCCTCCCGGCCATTTCCACGCCCGCACCGTGCTCTTCTGCTGATTTACGCTGCTAAATTAGCTCCAATTTCCAGCCCAATCACACTTGGATTTGAATAGAGCCAAAATGAGCCACAAAATGGCCGATGGAGTGGTCAGTTTTGACCTTTCGACGCGTTCCATTCGAGCTGCTTTCTGAAGCATCCATCCACTCTAGACAAAGATGCTAACATGGCGAAATATAAAAGCTGAGGAAAAAAAAAAAACGCATGTGATGAAGAAGAAATTAAAATACTTGCAGCTCATGCATGATTATGAGGATTAGAGCGACTCAGTTGATGGTGCTCATAAGAAAAGCGGCGTTATTGTGTGAGCCGCGGCACACGGTTGCGGTGAAGCACGGGGATTTGACGCTTTTTAAAAGGCATTAATCAATTTGAACACTGCGACAGGGACACTAATCTGCCGGATTCAATCATGTATCATATGTCTAAGACTGGGTGCAGAATGAGAATCTTCACCCTGGCATATTTATCTTTATAAAACATAAACCTGATAACACCGAATCACAGGCGGCATGTGTAATAGGATCCGTTTCTTCATTTCAAAATTCCAGAATTGCATTTGTAATAGTATACTAGCATACTACTATAGACATGCATATGGGATGTTTCTGTGCGCATGGCAAACCAGAATGACCTGATATACATTTGCAAAAATGTGCACTGCAGAAAATACTGTATCCCACAATGCAATGATGAACAACCCTTGTGTCATGCAAGATCCTAACCAAGCAGAATCCCATCGCTTTCTTGACAAATCAATCAGTGCCTGATTGGAAATCATAGAAAATTTCCTCAAAGTAATGTCTTTAAAATTACATATCACTTTATAGTAGTGATGCAAAAATTGGTGCAACTCATCATGTTGCGTTGCACTTTTATTTAACAAGTTAACAGTGCAAAATAGTGCAAACTGGTTGGGAAATGCTCTTTTGATTAGCAGGGATCACTGTGGAGGAACAGGATGTTGCACGACGCCAGAAGTAATAACAGTTGCAAACTTCTTCTTGATTTAGACTGCCAATACACATTTGTACACAACATAAAAAAAGCAAAATAAATATTTCTATTTCCATGGTGATAACTTAACTCACTGAACTACATTAGACAACATTAGATGTTCCAATTCATTTTTCAAATGTAATTTATACAAGAAATCCACAATAATTCAATTATGAATAAAGAACATTTAAATTCTGTTTCCATTTCACGTGTTCAAAATTTTTTAAAATGAATAATCTAATTTAAATCAAATAAATACATGCGGCTTAGAGACAAAATGCTTTAAAAACTTAATAGTAAATAGCAGCCAATGATTTGCATGTGTGAAAAATTCCTAAAATAAATTGCTAGAAAAACACATGGATGGATACTCATGCACCATACAAGAGTTTGAAATGTTTACAGTAGAATAATGCCTTCTGTTTTCACTTACTATTTTTAATAAACAGGAGGCAGTATTGAGTATATAGAAAGTTAGTATTGCATTCCAAACACTTCCAGTGACTTCCTCTTTTTGTGAATACAGGAAACACAAGGTTGGGAGGATGAGAGGTCAGCACAGGATGGGCCATTTTGGTGATATACTACATCTACCTTGAGATCCTTTTAGCCGCTAAATAGACCATACAATAAACCAACATAAAAGAACCCGATTAAGGATTCAATGGCAGACACGTACATCCATTTGTGCACGTAACACAATGATATACATACACACATTCACCCACACTGCCGACTCGGTAAAGGTGTTCCATAAAAAAAAAATTCCCTGACAAACTTGGGTTTATTTCCCAGCGGTCAGATTATCTCCTGGCCGTTTTTGCTAAGGTTGAGACTGCAGAATCCTCCGGCAGCCCTGCGGCTCTGTGACCAGCATGTGAACAGCACAGGTGCAGGGGAAAATATCTGGCTGTATTTATTTTCATTTGCCTTTGCACTTGCTGCTAAATATCTCAGCCGGCTGGAAACAGTGCCAGGCTACCGGTTTAAACGCTCTCTTGTAAAAGTACAACAGGAGGGAGAGAATTCCTGATAGACCAGACATGGATTACTGCAGTCGAAGCCACAGGCAAAATGCTGTGCAGTGTTTTGCACAAATGGGATGTAAAACTAGATCTTTACAATATAAGGAGAAAACATGATTGTTTGTGTGGAACACTAGGGTTAAAAATTAAAGGGGAGGCAGAGGCAAAAATACCACAGAAAATCATCATTAAAGTTAAAAAACTGCCTATGGAATTATACATGTTGTGGCAAAATAAGGCTTTGCATGAATTCCTGTTTTTTAATTATTCAATATCACTGGTAATAGCAACAATGTGAGAATTTGTGTTAATAAAGTGATTACATTTAAATATTCTACATAAAATGCATGCAATACTAGATAGTTTATGGTTAAATAAATAAATACATATACACATAACTCTTAAATTAAAATGTTGGGGGGAAAACACAAAATCAAAAAATTACCCTGCAGATATATAAGGGATGTTGTTACAGTATATATTTTATATGGTTAGAATGAATGAATGAATGATGTATGCCCCTTAATGATTAAATATTACTGATGATAGATAGATAGATAGATAGATAGATAGATAGATAGATAGATAGATAGATAGATAGATAGATAGATAGATAGATCTGAGGTATCTGACATTAAAATAAAGGATTTTTTTTTTAATTCTTAAATATTACTGGTAAATCATACAATATTTCTTTTTTATGGAAATAAATAAATAATCATTCTCTAAAGGCAAATATTGCACCTTTTTGGAAGTGTTAATTTAACAATACTGGCCAATGAGTCAAAAGACAACAGTATCACAAGTCTCTATGATAGTACTTTTCCTTGATTTCCTCAGTTCCGTTCATTGCCCATCAGTTGAAAACCATAGGTTTGAATGCTTAGAATACATAAATGAATAGCACACACAATTTGAGGTATCATTCATGTCTGTAGCACAAACAGCGTGGAGCTCCTTAAGAGACAAAGTTTAGCATTACTAAGCATTAGCAAATGTAACAACCGATTAAAGCTATGCTAAAAAAGTCTGTACTTATATAGGCAGGATGATTCAGAGAAACTAGACTGTAATAAAACTCTCCAGTATTTTGACTCCAGGAGTCAAAACGACTGACTCGACTTGCAGCCAGCTAGGGACAGGAAGCACTAAAGACTCATGGGTGATTTCCGTACAGCTTGAGAAAAGCGGCTTGCTGTCTCTTTTCTCCTGCCAAAACAAACAAGCCATTGCGAGGAGAGATATGGAGCAATTACCCAGCCTTCTCCTGTATTCTCTACACCACATTACAGCAGGTAGACCAACACTCTCAAAACCACTGTACACAAAAACCACAACAGGCCTTTCACAAACCGTTTACAGAGAGATAAATGATGCTTTCTGTGGCTAAATGAGTTATATGTAATCATCTATTCATATGCCAATGAAAGACTAAAAACGTCAGGAAAAAAAAACACTTCTTTTTTGTGCCAAGCTAGCATGTTCAAACGCAAAGCTTTTTTAGTAACTAGCATGTTTACTAAAAGTGAAAAAGCAAAAATTCATTGAAATACAAGAAATATTTGTATGTAATTTAGCTCATACACAAAAAAATATTGCAATACTTTTTCAGTGATTGATGTCAATGTTAAACATTTAACTGATAAACTGATACATTTAGTTCCTTATGATTCATTGTTTGATTAAAAGCGCAAACAGTAATCCAATCTAATTCTAGTCTGGAAAATTCCGTTTTCCTTGGAATATGAGCTAAAGTCATCCACACTTTCTCCACATCTCCTGTTTATGCAGGAACAAACAGTACATATATGAAATCATAACTACCAGCCTCTAAGCGAGTCTCTGCCTAACACTGACCAGATTCATATACAAACCATTTACCACTTCATCCTGACAGAATGTTTGCAAGAAGATACAAACATTACGATTTCTCCATATCCCTAGTTTATTGTGATCTGCGGTCAATATGAAGGCCATATGGATGAGGGAGTGTTTCTGTAACATCATATAATCTCCATCAACAAACAGAGCTGCTTATTATCAGCACGACCACAAGCGGCGTATTCTGTTTATTAACCACGGACCATCACACAACTATCAGCCAAGAACTCAAATTCAATCTCCGGATGCATCCCTGTTTCCAAACAGTCTGATCTGCAGCGATCCAGAGGTACATCAGGACATGTTTAGACACGAATAATCCCAAACAGGACGGCTCCCACAGGACTGACCCCTGCTCCCTCATTCCGATAGGAGAATGGATGCGTTCACATTTATATTCTCCAGCTGGGTGCTGGAACGGCGAATGCACACAAAACCTTAGCATATTTTCCTCCCCATCTACCTCATTTTAATTATGATGTCTGCTGAGAAAGAGCCAAGTCAGCTTCTCAGAGCAATTCCATCGGCCTCACATCTAATCTAATTCCGTTAATTCTCTCAATGAACTGTAACTTAAAGCCGTCGTGGATAAAAGTTCCTCGCGATGACCTAATATAGGGCACGCATCAGGCCGGGTGGCTGCTGAGTAATGTTAAACTTTAATGCCGACTGGGTTTCGCTCTCTCTCTCTTTTCATACACAGCTTGAACTATTTACGACCGGCCGAAAAAACGACTCCACCCTCTCACTTTGGCTCCCTCGAGATTCAGTGTGCATATATGGGCCGAAATGCTAGCTATGAACGAGTCAAGCTGTTGTTTGAGGGGGAAAAACGTAGTAACTTTTGTGGAGAACCATCATAAACTCATCACCAGTGGGCATATTATTCTTTAAACATCCCCAGCTGTCGCCTGCTCCGGTCTGGATGACTGAGTCACAAGGTGGTGCTTTTATTATGGCTTTGTTGGTGGTTTGTTTTGTGTATGTGTTGGAATGAGGGGAAAGGTGGTTTTTTAAAGTTGCAGTCTATGTGCAAAACGCCATTCTTTTGAGACCCAGATAAACAGCTAATTCAAGATAAATCTATTTGGGCTCACTTCAGGTTCATCTGACCCCCATCAGAAACACTGGGTTCAAAAACAGCCCTGAGGAGTGCAACAGACTGTAACAGAACGCAGGGGTCTAGAGATGAGTGTTAAAAATGTATTTTTAACTTAACACGCTGACTAAAAAAACATAACGCGCATGGCGGGACGCTAAAAAAATCTGTGAGAGACGACACGGGAGTCAAAGACAGCAGTCTGAATGCGTAGGGCTGTGCAAACAAACTCACTCTCAGCATAATAATTAGATCAAAACTATAAACCAAAATACCAAATCTATTTATTAAACCCATTTCATGTATTTTTGTGTGTGTGCTAGTGTGTTAAATGTTTCTTGAGTAGCAAATCAGCATATTAAAACGATTTTTGAAGGAGTAATGATGCTGAAAATTCAGCATTGCATCACAGGAATAAATTACATTACATAAAATAGATTCAAATAGAAAATTGTTCTTTTAAATTGTAATAATATTTCACAAGATTACTGCTTTTACTGTAGTTCTGATCAAACAATGCAGCCTTGGAGAGCATTAAAAACAAATAAATGTACCAATCACAATCTTTTGAACAGTAATGTACACATAAAACAGACATAAAATAAATGTATTCCACCTTTCTCTAAATCAAGTTAAGAACTGTGAAAACGCTATAGTCAAATGCCTAGCTTTTACATCAACATGAAATCAAAATTAATGCATTTTCTTGTTCTTGTACATTATTTTTTAACTACAACAACAAAAGTTTGGCTTTGTAATCATTAAAAAATAAAAAATTGTTCAAGTCCAACCATCTATCATAGAAATCACAAATCAATCAATTCTCTATGGATGAAGCAAGTCTCAAGCTCTCACTGAATATCCTTTTTCACTTTGAAATACGTCACACTACAGAAGTAACACTGTAGCATACACTGTTGACTTTGACGAAGTACAAAATCAAAGATGGATTGAAAAAAAAAAAGAAAAACAGATTAGTCCATCAACACACTTTAACTATTACCAAACTCACTTATCCACATCTTCTACATATCACTTCCCAATCAAGCAATGTCAAGAAGAAACCAAAAACCCAATGTCTCTGTAACAGTCAGCAGTGGAAGACACAGAAGGGTTAGTTCTTACCTTCTTGAGGTGGCCACTGCGAGTCCCCACGAACACCACCGAATGACCTCCGTAAGTGTACGCGGCCACGGACGCCATACCGTCAGTGCGGTCGTCAAACAGAGGAGTGCCCTCAATGACCCTCAGTCCTCCGAGAGGCTGGTTCAGAACCAGGCCACAGAAATCATCGCCAATCTGCTTGGGCTACAGGATGAAATGAGAAACAATGAAGCGTAATTAGTTCATATTCATAAGACTGTTTCCGTTTATGTTTTAGGCCTCACATTAGTCATGTGTAAAAACAGATCCAAAAGGCTACATTGAAAATGGGATTAAAATAAAATAAAAATAAATAAATAAAACAATAAGTAGTTCAACTAAATAATTTTTTTTAATTGAATGATACACTGAAATGAATACATAATATTTCAGATTCATTAAAAAAAATTATATATATATATATATATATATATATATATATATATATATATATATATATATATATATTTATTATGATAGTGTTAGTGATTCTGCACTGATTTAAAACAACAAAAAAACCTAGCAAAACGAAACAAATAATTAAGTAAAATTAATACAAAATACATACAAGATATTAAAAATTCAGTTAAAACAACTAGCATTTTGTTAGAATAATTTTTAAATAAAATTAAATAAAAAGTCCATGTGTCTTTGAATTATTTAATTTAATTGCAAAAAAAATTATACAAAATATTTAAAATTCAGTAAAAATGACAAGATGATGGGGTAAGCAAGTTAGAAATTAGTGAATAAAATTAAATGAAATAAAATAAGAAGTCTGCATGTCTCATTAATATAAAATAATTACTTATTGGTGGTTTAAGGACCCTTAACAACAAATGCTGAGTAGTCCGTGTTATGCCATTGTTTATTCACCTTTGGTAGATCTTTGGGACATTAAATCAGAATGCAGAAAGTAAAAATTAATTTGTGGGCCAGATTTCAGGTTAAACTCTTAAATGCATTTGCCTGAAGCCTGAAGATCCAACAACAGCTTTCTCCAGCTGTCGTCAAATCACAGCATCTCAGACAGGAAGTTCCAGCTAATAGATCAGACAGAGAAGAGCCACCCAAACAGAGACTGCGAAAGTGAGCCCATGGGGATCAGACCGGGGGGCCGGCACGCACCGACCGGTGAGACATGACATCATCCTGCAATCTACCTCACTGTCAGTGCTTTATCACTTCAGACCGAAAGAGGCACCATTTACCCTCTGAGCGTCTCTGAAAAGCATTATTTCAGCCAGTTTTAATGGCTGTCCACTGACACAAAGGAGGAAAAACTACAAGAAAATGGCTGTATGGCATTTCTCTTCAAGGAAATGTCATAAGAGTTATTCAAAAATCAATTGTGTTAACCAACATCTGCAACACATCAATCGGCTGAGTGATGATGTCATCGAGCACCAAACCTAGTCCCCCGGTTCATCCCGGTGGTGAACTATTGACTCATTACCAGGTTCTTGGAGCTCAATGGAAAACACTCTGGATCTCGGCATCCAACGCCACATAAAAAACCTCAGTAAAGTGCAACAAGAGGTCAGCTTAGCCCGCGGATGAATGACATCAGCTCCAACAGCAAGACTTTTCACGACGTTAGTGACGAACATGAAGGTGCAACAGCAACAGCTGAATTTTTGGGCACTTTCTGCCCAAATTCTTCGAGGCGATGGACGTCTTGAGAGCGTGCCGTTGAATGATGATTGAGAGGGTAATGTTGGCCGGTGGAACGGCTTGTTTTTGTGCATGTATATGAAGGGTAAATGTATTAAACGAAGCATGAGCTCGCGGCAGACACGCACGCTCTCATTAGAAGGCGGAGGGCCGTTGCCGTGCATGAGAAAGAGCTAATAATAATACCCCGGCAGCCGCGGCGCTGGAATCAGGAGCAGATTTGCATCAGTCATGGGGAACCCTGTTGTTGCTCATAAAAACAACCACAGCCACTTCCCCCCCAAAGGAACGAGGTCATCGGCACTCGCCATCTTCGCCCCATCTGCTCTAGCTGGGCTGCGAGGTGTTGTGCTATTGTTCCCAGTGCAATTACAGCCGCAGACGCAAATTGTCCTCTCATCTGGTTGTCCTCCAGGCAAGTAAGAAGGAAAAATAAACTCAACCAGTTTGTGAATGCTTTCTGTTATTTTTTCGAGGGGGAAAACATTGCTACTGTAGCGCGAGGAGAGTTTAAGTTTACAAGCACAGTCACTAAATAACTACCAGACAACTAACATATCAAACAACATGCAGCAAAATGATTCAATATGCACACTAGAGTTGGTTCAAAACCAAACTTTTGGCTTCAGTACCTAGAAATAGAAACGGCTGAATATGCATGATACAAATGCATACTATAAACAATTACTAAACTAATACACATTAAATCTGTCATGTTTAAGCAGAAAACAAATGTCTTAACAACTACTTATAAATGGCTTTTGAATTAAGTGCAAGTCTTTTCCAGGTGATTTAAAGGAACACTATTAATAATCAAGTAATAATCAAGGAACTTTGCCGCCGTACATGGCTACAGATATTACACAGTGCATGAAATTTGCCGGCTGCAACTCTGCAACTACACAAACTAGCGGAGTACTATTTTCAGGTGTTGTGTAATTTTATTGCGCCTGCTGTACCCATGGTACGGCAGCAAAGTTCCTTGATTATTACGTCGGAATGAGAGTATAGTACCTAACCATATCGGCCTAGAAAATCACAACTTTTCATTTTCCGTCGGTCTTAGTACACGATGTAACTACAGAAGAGTCAAGTTTTAAATAGGAAAAATATCGAAACTCTTTGTTCATTTTTGAGCGAGATGTTAACAGTCTAATCAGATTCAATGATCTATGCTAAGCTAAGCTAAAAGTGCTACCTCCAGACCTGGAGATCGGCTGAATGGATTGGAAAACGGTAAATCTCAACTGTTCAACTCTAGGGGAGTTGGAAAATGAGCCTATTTTCAAAAATAGTGGAGTGTTCCTTTAAAATAATTTCTTTGAATATTCCAGTGTATAAGCATTACATATCATAATTTAGCAAGAAAATATCAACCATTAACTTGCTTTGCTCAAATAAGCACACATGAACATGAATAATGGCACAAAACCCCAAATTTGACGGTATAAACTTTCTTAAATGCCATTTTTTTCCTTGGTCATGCATGCTCAGCATTTCTTGTAAGAAAGTGCATTGAATCTGCATTGACCTTTGTAATAAACTGAATATTAATAGAAATAATAATAATCTATAAATTCCACAATCAATCAAAATTGCATGTCTTGATGCATCCCCAACTGGCAATTTTGCTTCCATGTAAGAATACTGCTTCCATGTATGAATTCTTTTTGGCGCCATCTCTACGGTTTGCCAATTAGCTTCAAAATTACAGGATGTTTAACCCCAAAGAAATTAATAATACCTAACATTTGGACAGAGTTGATGTAAACACACAATTTAAAGGATTTGCGAATTGCAGAACAAGCCTACGGCTAGCTTCGAGGCAGATGAATAACATCAAATCATAAGTGTGATTTGTCACTGAATTACAGGAGACAAATATTAAAGATTCATAAATAAAGCATCAAGGGCTTCCAGAGGCAGACCATGCGTGGTACACTTGACTGGTTTAAAATGTCAGAGGCGTATTGATTTTGATGTCTAGCCATCACCTTCTTCATCTCTCACATAATAAGCTATTGCTTCCCACCCTGTCTGGTTTGAATAGATTTTTCATCAAAGATACATTACATCAGATTAAGATGTGTAATCATGTTAGACAGTTTCCCCTACACAGGCATTCCTGAGAAGTCTGCAACATGTCACAATTAGGTCAATGGGACTCATGTATAGCATCCACAAATTAGTTTTTCAGGTGCAACAATGGAAGAAAAAAAACAGACAACAGACCAAAGGTCTATTATTATGTGAGCACAGAAACCCTCAGGTACCTACTGTGACATGAATACATTCTTTAACAACATGATTTAAAAAAGGAGGACATGTTCTTGGATCAACATTGGAATGACATTGCAATCAGTCAATAAGATAAGGTTAGGACTTACGGTCACACTTTATTTTAAGGTCAGGTTCTCACTATTAACTACAAATTTTGCCTCAAATTTCTATAATTTCTATCAATAGTTAATAAGGTAGTTAAGTTTTAGTTTAGGTATTGAGGTGTAGAATTAGGGGTTTAGAATATGGTCATGCAGAATATGTGCTTTATATAAGTACTAATAAACAGCCAATATGAGGACTTATTTTAGGGATATATTTTAGGGATATATTTAAGCTCATAGTTAGGGTGTAGAGATGCACAAATGTTACAATTCTGGCAATATCAATAAGCCAAACATCATTTTAACATGGGTGATATATGGCCACTACAGTGATTCTATACTATGTGGGGGACTATAAAAAAAGCATGCAGTTTAAATTAGACACTGAGATGCATTCTTAAAAGGAAAGTGCATGTCAAGAAATGGTGCACTCAAATGGTTAAATATTTGTCATAATCTATTGCTATTTTAAGGGTTGCCCATACTGGGTCCTGGAGGGCTATTGAGTTTAGCTCCAACCCCAATTAAACACACCTGAAGCAGCTAATCAAGATCTTACTAGGCATACTAGAATCTACCAGGCAGGTGTGTTGATTCAAGCTGGAGCAGTAAAAATTAATTAAAGCCAGTTTGGACACCCCTGATATAAGGGGAAAAAAAGGGCTGAAACCAATTAATATCCAACATAAGTGGACACAAATAAATTAATTAAAAACATACATATTTTGAGCATTGGTGGCGCTGATGAATTGTTCATTGGGTCTTGCCCAATGACTGAAAAGAGTGTGAGTGTTCCATAAGAAGGTTGATAAAACAATGTTGATCCAAGAACCTGGAATCCAGGACTTTCTTGATGCTTGAAACAACATTCCTGTCAAGTCCTACACACCCAATTCCCAAAAACCAAAAGGTAATTATAAGTTGGTAATAATAAAAATGTTGCTGTAACCCTGAACCTACCCCTAAAATGTGATTGGTAGATTACTTGGTAAAACTATGATCACAAATACTTGAAATAAAACAGATATAGAGCGAAAATTAATTCAAAGACCCACCGTATTAATACAAGGTAGTTCCTTGTTGAGCAACCAGGGCAGAGACAGCTTTCCTTCCCCGCGGTAACACGACTTGATTCTCTCTCTCATGGCCAGGTTGATCTGGTGCAGCGTGAAGAGGCACAGCACTGTTTCTCTCGGTGGGTTAGCCCTGTTCTTCTGACCCTGCGAGAAGATTACAAACAGGACATCCTCGTCCTCAGAAAGGCCGAGAGCCTGGGCCAGAATCTTCCCAGGACGGTGCTTGTAGGCGGCTTGAACAAGTCGGTATTCCACGCCATCCTTGGTGCACCCAAGTGGGAACTCGACGTAGGAGTAGAACTCTGTGTCATTGGAGCACATCCGGACGATTTTTGAGGTAAAGAACTTCTCGCCGGTCGCATCCACCTGGGTGAGCTGGGTATCCAGTTGCAAAGTGAGGAAAAAGATGTAAGTGCGGCTGGCGAACCCGTAAACATAGTATATGTCGAATGCGGGATATTGAGACAGGGTGTCTGAAGGTATCTTGATTTGAGAGGACACAAACTCATCTTGGTAAACCAAGCTGAACATTTCCATTTTCTCCTCATCTGCCACCAGTTTACGGCTGGATAGGGTTGGGAAATACTCAGATTTGCCATCGATGGCAGCGCCGATGAAGAGGCGGCTGTCACCTTTCTTTTTCTTCAAGTCTTCATCGTCATCGCCCACCACAACTCCAGCCATCCCATTTGACTCATTGGCTCCCGAGAGGTAGTGTTCTTTACGGTGATGTGGTTCACCAAGCTTGAAGAGATCTTCCAGCCGCAGAAACTGGCACACGCCCTGCCAGATGCTTCCACAAGCCACCAGACGGTTACCAGCATAATCAACAAGCAGCAATTTGTTGACGTTGTCAGTGGATTCCAGTTTCTGTGAGCATGGTCGTACATTGGGGGGTGGGTAGCACATGGCGTTGTCCTCCACGGGACCCGTCTGATGCGAGCGCATTTCAGTCAGATTGGCGGAGAGCTTGTAGACTCGGTTTATCGCGCCGATGAACACCTCGCCAGTTTTCCGGTGCATGGTGAGGTGCGTGAGGCTTGTGTCTTTAACCCTGAAGCTCCCGGAGACTTCAGGGGGTTCAGTAGGAGTCACGGAAAACGCCATGTTGGTCCCAGTCAAAACAGAGACGGAAAATACCAGCAGCCACAAGGACCTCATGATTCCAAACCTTCTAATGTGGAGGGGGGAATGAGACAAAGCTCTTCCCTCAAGCGTATTCCAGGCTTTTTCTTCTTTTGCTGTCTCAGTGGTTCATGTCTACAGTGAAAGAGAGAGAAACAAGAAAAAAAAAATTAGTTCGTTTGAAAATGGATTATGCAGGCAAAGCAATGTCTTATCTTTAAAAGTTTAATTGCATTAAAGGGGTCATCATACTTTACAATTTCATTTCCCCCCCCCAAGGCAATACATTTTGCACAGAAAAAGAGTCACAATTTAGTTTTTTGACCCACAATCTGACCCTTATAATCAAGCAGCCCATTTCTTTCCAGTTTGTAATATAGTACAATATAGTTTGCACTACTCTTCATCCTTCAATTACAACCTCTTTCTAAAGCTGCAATACCAATACCTATAAGCATCACAAATTTTGATCATGCAATGATGATAATGCATTTAGTAGCAAAACTAAGTGTTTGTATCATTGAGATTCTTTGGAAGTATAGACAACATGGCTAGAGCCAAATAAAGCCATGCACACATCATGCACAGATTTTCCCACATTTTACTGAGAATCCCTGAAGCTCAAACAACTGGCGTCATTAGCGCCAAGATCTTGTATTCGATTCCCTGGGAATGCATCAACTTGATAAACTTGATAAAATGTATACCTTGTGTAAAACGCATCCAACTTCCTTTGTACTACCTTAACGTGATTAGTGAGGCCAAATTTCTGAACATCAAATCAATAGCTAAGTGTTGCACGTATTTATCTGTCTTGTACACATGCACAAGAGGCGCTCTTGCAGACTCTTACTGGAAATGAAGCTTTGAGTTCTAGTAGAATAAACTTTGACAATAACCGATTTTAAAACCCAACAATCAGAATATCAGCACTTCTGTTTGAGACTCAATCCATCCCTGCCTGCTCTCCATTTGGAGGCATTAGTGACTCAGAGTGGACTGTGAGCCAGTGCGTGACAGCTGGGTGAGGGGATTTTGGGGGTATGTATTGATCGAGTGGCTTTTGTTGGTGCCAAACCATGTCACTCCCACTCCTTTCACTCAATGGATTGCTAATAAACCTTTATGGTCATTGCAAGCACTAATCCCAAGCACATTTGTTAATTAGGAAGCAGCCCTTAACCAGATAGCAAGAACAGGGATGAAAATCATAAGGAATTAAACGATTCCGATTCAAGTGATTCTGTATTTTTAACAATTCTTTGTGATTTGGCAAAGAAAAGGAGTGGTCAATAGAGACAAATGTTGCCAAATGACGAATATTTTACATTTCAAAACAACAATGCAGGGTTCCCACACTCATGACCTTTCCAAATAATTATAAGAATAAGAATATATAAAATTGATTCAAAGTGAGATCAATTCAGTCACTGAAGTATCATTCTGGGAACATGTTTAACCACTGAATTGAACAAACTGAGTTTGTGGTTACAATCAGACTGGCTTAGAAGTCAATTTTCTGCAAAATAACATAACTACATACAACTTATATTCATTTTAGAAACTCTATGGCTTTTCTCGGCCTGGAAAATGCAATTTTACTGAATAACCTGAATAATGGAAAAGAAGAATAAAATTGTATACAATTACTTAATAAATGCATTAAATTAAATGTTTAATATTTAAAAAAAAAAACATCTAAATATATAAATACACAACATGAAAAGGTGCACTTTTGCAGACTACAAGAAATTCTGAATCTCACACACACCGTCCAGAGCTGTTATCCGAATGCCATGAAAATAATTTGCTTTTATTTAAAATAAAAAAGGAACAAGTATTGAATAAGAGCCTTTTTCAACTTTTAAACCTGAGCAAGACGCAAGATCACAGAGGGAAGACAGAAAGAACCCAAAAAACGCAGCGAGAGGTTATAGCACCATTTTATTCGCTCTTGGAAAATTTAACACAAGCGGTTTGCAGATCAAACACATCGGTCGTTTGTTCAATCGCTGCTTCCCCCCACTGGGCAGAACAGCAGGAATGAAAGAGGTCTGCATGGCTCCTGTTGTCTGTCTCCCTTTCTTTCTGTCTTTCTCCCTTTCCGAAGGGAAGGGTCGGGAAGGGCCACATTAAGCACACACAGGCGGAATGAGGCTTCACTTCAACCACAACCTAAGCACTACAGTTTTTCTGCATATGGTAGGACTATAAAAGTCTTGCTTCAATTTGTCTCTGGAAAACATGTGCTCAAGCTACTGCCACAACATTTTTATTCAATAATAGATCACAATATTCAATTCTCACTATACTGTAAAGCTACTTTAGATATTTGTATCAATACTTTGACATGTTCAGTCGACATGAAAAAGCAGATATTAAATCACATCCACCACAAATTTAAATCGCAAATTGCAAATGTAAACAATATATCAGCAGACTTCAAACCTAAAAAATGTAAAAAGTGCATACAAATCACATTTTCAAAAACACCCCTCTGACAGATCCCTGTAATTTAACGTTGCGAACAATGCTGGAAAAATCACTGCAGACTTCAGGTTCCTAAAATCCGAAATCCTTGCTCATTGTATTATAATGACGTATTGTAATACATTCCCTGATTTGCAGGAGAAGCTATTGAACAGCAATCACAGTAATTTCATTAGCACAGTAGAAGCCGGCTGGTCCCAGTGAAAAAGCTGAATGCCTAAGCAGAACGTTTTAACCCAGGAAAGACAGACAGAGAGAGATAGTCACATAAGCCTCAGGGGGTATCTGCTCAGATCTAAGCATTACTGTACTTGTTAATAGCAAATTAGGCTGATTTGACAGTCTTTACAGTGTCTCTGGCTGTTTTCATAATGGTAAACACACGACGGGTGGCCATGGAGCTCTGCAAACGCTAAATAATATCGAAATTAAATCATTCGCACTAAATTTCCCATCAAAACAGAGCAGAAATAAAGCAAACACATGAAAGTTGAGGAAAGCATTAGCGTCCATCACCACTCTAAAGTGTCTAAGCGCTGGCGGAGTTGGCAAATCTGCACCAACCCAAAACAAATATTTATTCGAGAACGTGACAGACGGTTTGGGTGTTCTGCAATTTTTCAAGCACGTCAATATTTCTGACAAACGCCCCCCTGTGACCTTTCTGCCCGTCCTCAACTGTAAACATGAAGCCGGGTGGAATCCTGATGAGACGAGCAGCGCTGAGCCCATAAAACCACCAGCTTCACATGCCAGCGCATGTTTGTGCGGGGTTTTTTTAAAGCACCCAGGTGAAATGGACTCATCTATTAGCCTTGTTTTCAACACTAATTTTAGCTCACTGCTGCCCCTCTTCATCACTGGTGATTTAACACATCAATCAGTTTGGTCACTTGCTGGAAAAATAATGGACGGTTTCAGATTGAGCCCTCGAGTCCAACGGCATGGTTAAAACTCGGTCAGAGAGGAACACAATATGATACGATATGAGGTTAGTGGTTCAGAGAATCACACGATCACCAGACATGCTACAGTCGGGGTGAAGCAAGTGCCATGAAATATCAATAACACAGAAAAGATTCATTATTTTCCTTCACAGGAAAAAAAAAGCAAAACAAAACAAGTTCTGAAGCCTGTCTGCTGCGCATCCACTAAATGATTTTAAATGACACAGGCAGGTAATAACCCATACAAATATTTACCATGGAAATCACAGTCTCTGTCAAAACAACTTAAAATATGACCAATGGATAGAAAATACAGCCATACAAGGATCTAAAGCCTTTTTTAAAACACAAATAAAAATAAAAAATTGGTAAAAATGTTACGTTACATGTTTACGAAAGCTTTTTATTTCAGATAAATGCTGGACTTTGGATCTTTCTATTCATCAAAGAATCCTGAAAAATGAACAGGAATAAACTACATGTTAGAATATATTCGAAAAGAAAGCAGTTATTTTAAATAGTAAAAATACTTCACAATATTACTGCTTTTGCAGTATTTTTGGATCAAATAAATGCAGGCTTGGTGTGCAGAAAATACTTTATTTAAAAAAAATAAAAAATCTTACTGTTCAAAAACTATGCTTTTACAATAGCAACAATTAACCATGATACTATAGTGGAAAACATGTTCACATGTTAAAAAAATGGTAAATTTACCAAAAATATATTACAAAGATAGAGAGAAATAGATCTTTCTTCTTTCTTTTCTTTTAAACGCCATACCAGCTTCTAAGGCTATATTCATGGCGAGAATAAAGTGCAATCAATCAAAGGAAGACTAGAAAAGATGTTTAAAATTTATTTCCTCTAGAAATCTTAGGACCATGTTCGGATTCACTTGATTAAAATTTTTTGAGAGAAATAGATCATTAGTCCATCTAATCAAGGACACACAACAGCATCCTCTTCTCCTCACTCCTGTAATGAGGGTCAACAGCTCTCGATTAGAACGAAGACGATGGAAAGAAAAAAAATCTAAATTGTTCTTTTCACAGGATTGGACATGATATCACACATGGATGAATCCACACTGAGACCCATCAGGCCAACACCTCAAATAAACTTCATTATGCTGCTGCCTCATCCGTGGTAATCAGGGGTGTTTGCTGAATCATAAATGCATAAACATAAATCTGTTATTCTTCCGTCTCCATTTTCCATGTAAAATAATACCCCAAACACAACCCAGTTACATAAACATAGGATGTGCATGGGAAAATGCAAATGTATACAAGTGTTTGATCTCTAAAGCTGTATATTAAACAATAAGTAATTTAAGTTTAATAAAAATAATTATTATTCTTATATAAACTGTTATTATTAAATACCATTTATATAAAAGAAATATTAGATTTAAGAGTTTTATGTAATATAGCAACATATTTATAATAAAATATATAATCGAATAAGAAATTATTAGATATTTAAATAACGCTAAAATATTAACAACAACTACGGCAAACAGCACTCATGATGCATGACACAAGCAGACCAATTAAAAACGGCATAGAAGTGACTACATCTACTAAATCCAACTCAGACTAAATTACAAACTGTGGACTCGGATAGATTTATGTGCAATGCTATAGAAATAATCAATATATTGATTTCTAAATCCACTTTTGCCTTGTCTGTTCAATGCTTTCATCTGCCAAAGTAGCAATGTCTTTGCATGATCTTCATTTAGAGCGCTTTTCTCAGCAAATATTGATATATGTGATTAATTGTGATTTCATTTGACAAATGAACTGGCTTATCGTGTAATTAGCTCAATTAGGGTTTTTAATTGATTGACAACCCAAATATAAAACAAAACCATTGTCGGAAACGGCTTCATACTAATGTGAACTGTTCAAACATTCTTCCCAAGCCTCTTCTTCTCTACAAAAATATTGGTTCAAATGAAAAAAGAAGAGGAGAGTAGTATAATAAAACAAGTGTTTTTTGATATAACTGACAGAGCTCGAGGCAAATATCATCGGCTGTATCTGTTGGCAGGACGCTGCCGTGGCCATAAGCGGCTCTGTCCTCGAGAGACCACAATATTGAGTCAACAAAGGGCCAAAACCTCCATACATTCAATCCCCAAAATAATTCAGCTTCACATATATAGTGCACTTCTCTTCCGAGGGTCACAACCCTGAGCATTATGAGCTCTCAGGGTCACAGAAGGCGGCTGAGGAACCTCCACGTGTCCTCCAATTATTTCCTCTTTTTGTTGTTTTTTTTTTGTGTTTTATTTTGTTGTATGGTCGTGTTGGAGGATTGTGTTTAAGTTTTTTTTTTCGTTCTTTATTTGATTGTTTATGTGATTGTATATGTGAGCAAACACACACTGAAATAAATGTGGTAGTATTATCACACAGAAACTATTCCAATAATCTGTGCAACAATCTCGAAAACATTTTACAGAAGCATTAATGGTATGACAAAAGCACAAAAGTAACTAAAAATAGATTTACGGACTTACTAACCAAAGTCAAAACAGCCCAACTTCAAATTTCTATGATATTATGGTCCCTAAATATTACTTGTGTGTCACTCATTTGACTTTTTAATAGTCTGCCAAGCGCAAATCATAAATATAAAAAGTTACGCACATTACTAAGGGAAGGAAATATTACATTTTGAATGAAAAAAAAGAGGTTAAAAGTGCAATCTGTTTAATTGGCCTAGTCTTTGACAAATCTAAAAATTAAACACATTTTAAAGAGGTTCTTTAGTATTTGTCAGCTGAAGTGTCAAAATTCAAGTACACAACAATAAAACCTATTTAAACGATAAGTGTAAGCCTAGTTTGCATTCACAAAATATTAAATATGACATCTAGCCTGACTAGGCACTTTCTATCCAACTGAACTTAAAAACTTAACTTCAGTTTCTGGCTTAGATTTGTAAGTATAATCAAATTGGCTGGACAACTGCTGAATCTCACATAACTTAAAAATGGAGTTGAAATTGCTTCAACTTGATGAGTTAAAGTAAAAGGAAAACTTGTTTCCATGACTTCTGACTAGATCATTTTTACAAGAGCAACTCGAGACTAGTCACCCAACACACACACACAAAAAAAAAGAATATAATTTGAATCAGAGATAACTTATTCATATTTAGAAGTACTGTGGTCACCACAAGCTAATAAGAACTCCACACCCTTCTAAACAAACAACGTTTGACGTTTACGCCATCCTTAGTATTTCAAACTAAACGTTCAGTTTTAATCCAATATAACAAGACAAATCCACCAGCCTAAACCATTGGGAAGGCAGCAGGCAGAGAGAGAGAGAGCGAGAGAGTTTGAGAACAGACAGTAGCTATTGTTCAGTGATTAGCACCAGCCGTGACTCCACATGGCAGTTGTACTCATGGCTTACTCACAGGACGAGAGCACAACGCTGCCGTTTTATTCCACACTCAAAGATATACGGAGCCTCTCGTTGACATCACAAGGCCGGAGTATGCAGGACAGTAACCTTGCTCTGAAGCGAGCGAATCACAGCACAAATTTACAGTTGAGATTTATCCTCAGGTGCTCGGCCGGCGGTAATCAAACAGACAACTAAATATCATGTGCCCTGATGAAAGGGTTCAGGGGGCGACAGTCGCTGTGTTGATATAAAGATGATTACAGCCGGGACAAGGTCAGCAGAACTGTGCTTCAATTGACGAGGACGGGTTATTCATAAACCAGCACTGATCTCATCAACGCAACATCATCTAATAATGCAGCAAGAAAAAAACACTAGTACTTACGGCTGAAACACATTGAGCAGTCTTGCTTTGAATTCAGTGGGCTTTCGTTTCAGTCCTGGGGGTGAAACATGTGGCCTATAATTCATCTACACATGTACATGACCAGAAATGCCAGGTAACTTGTGATGCTTATCTGTTCTATGTACTGTAGTAGAGCCATAACAGCAGACAGTTGTCTCCCCGCTTCCAAACAACTTTCTATTTTTACATCAGTGGCCAATTTGTCGGTTAATGCACTGATTGAATTTATTCATGGAGGTATTTCCAGCCCAAATCAATCCATTTAGGTTCGCTACGCTGCAGTTTCATCTATCCTAAAGAAAATTTAATTTCACATAGGAGCCAATCGAGCAAAACACATCGAATCTATATGGAATCTCTATTATTGTTCAGTCTCCAAATAAATCAGATTACAACAGAAAATGCAAAACTACTGGAAATACATAAACACTGATTGATTATACATATATCCATCTATAAAAAATATTGTGTATATATAGAGGGAGAGAGAGAGAGAGAGAGATGAACAGATAGACGGATAGTTAGCCAGACAGTATGTTTACATATGCATATGTGTGTATATATACATGTATGTACATATATACATATATATACATATATATAAAAAATATACATTTATAAAATTTTATAATAATTTTTAATAACATAATAATAGTAATTTATTATTATAATTTGTGTTACAACTTAAATTCCATACAAACCATATGTATTATTTAATATTAGTTCACGCAAGCTCTTATATTATTTTCATTTCCCCAAAGCATATATTCCGATACAGAGATCGGAGATTTGTTATGTGTAAAACGCGTTTTGCTCGGTTCCCTCCTCCACAGCACCGAACATCCTCCAGCGGAGCTCGTACTAATCTCAGCCCGGGTTAGAGCATCCCTGATCCGGCTACTGCAGGCAGCCACAGCCCCTCTCCTCTCCACCCAGACATGGATCAAACTGGCACCCAAGGATTTGAATGATCAGTTCTCGTACAAACCCCTCAATTGCATCTTATCGCGGGAATTACCCATGCAAGGAAATAAACGAAATCAATGTGCAAATTAAGCAATACGTTTGATTTTAGTTTAGGCTTTAATGGGAGGAACACCATTTGGGTCATTTGCCTAGAGGAAAACAATATTTTAGTCATGTGACTGTTACAGATGTAACAGGCAAACAGATTGAGTGCATCATATCACCTTTTTCCCCCTAGTATCTATTTAATCTGCCTGTGTTAATTAACTAAAACACTGCTTTTTCTTCTTCTTTAATTACGACCCCCTGATTGTGGTCTGTACTGTTTATTCAAAGCAACTTTCCATCTGAAATGTCAATATGCATGTGCTAGATCCATGCACAACCACCAACAGACCAGACTGCAATAATTATCCATTGTGTATTGGTTACTAAAAAGCAGTCAAGTCATTTCAATGCATTTCTTAATGCACAACACAAATGCACGGATTTTTTACCTCCTTTTAGCTAAACACTGCTTTTAATGCCCCCTTTGTTCTTGCTGGCTTTATTGACCACATCCATCTGGATCAGTTTAACCATCTATCCTCTCATCTAAGAGATCGCGTTGTTATTTTGTTTTTTTTTAATGTGGTAAAAGAAGCACGCGTTACATCTCCGAATCATGCGTTAACGATTTCGCTACAATAAAGCCATGCATCAGAATGAATCGTTCGCGCGAATGTTTGTGTATCACTCGTACCTGTGTTCAAAGTGCAACAGTTACATCCACAGTTGGGTTTTGTAGAGCCTCTCTGTGCGTATCGCAGGCGGATTCGGAGATATAGCTTTATTTTCCAGTGCAAAACGCCCGTATGAAGCCGTAAATGCGCTCAACGCGTCGATAGCATGGTATTCTCCAGTCCGTACCTCAAGAAAGCGTCGCGCTTTACTTCAGAAGCGTGGAGTCGCAGCTATCGCTTTAAAATGGAGCGTACCATTCGGACGGTAGGGGAGCGGCGAAACTCGTATGTAAATCGTATATGTTTTGAAGGGACTTCGAATAACTCAGTCACTCAATGATTGAGTTTTACTTAAATTTATGGTTAAGAAAGAGCGGAATGTCTTATCATAATTTAAGAACCGCGTAAATGTTTTACAATGTTGTTGTCAGATATCCCTGTAATAATGAATGGCATCATCCCGCCCTTCATTTAGGATTCTCTAGCAACCCAGATGTTGAGTAGACTGTAAAAACAGACGGATATGTCTGGATTACAACAATTAAGGTCATGATGCTGGGAGATGAGAAATTGGTTGCATCTTTGGCTAATAAATACAGACTAATCATTTAATCTTCCAGTCAACAAGCATTAATATATCACCCAAAAAGGAAGATACCACCCTGAAAAGATTAATTTCAATCCCCAATTCTGTTGTTATTAAATCAAATTTGGACTTTTGTGGTTTTGAGTCAATGTTTATTAGTTTTAAAGTCATCTATATGCTATAGCGTTCTCCCAAAAGTTGACCAAATATTTTTATGCATTTATGCACATTCATTCTCTTATGGGAAAACGAATGAAAACTATTGATTAATGTCACACTTACTAGCGTATAAAAAATTGTAACTAATCAAATGCAATCTAGAATTAAAAGCTCCCTCTTTTTAATTTCATATAGCAATATCATGTTATTTGTGTGTGTGCCCATATGGCATTTTTTTCTTGCCAAAATATATTTTAAATATATATTGGCATAAATATATTTATGTAAATATATTTTAGCTACCTTTTGTATATTTTAAAATGTATTTATTATATAGGAATTTTCCTGAAGGAGAATCAAAATAACAGCAGCAAGATTAAATAGAGAGCAAATTGATACTTTAGATGTTTCTACTGCGAAAAAGACCTCTGTAATCTAACAAGTTTTCTCTAGAGTTTCAAAACAGTTTAAGAATGTCTCAAACTGTACTCGGATTTGCCAGTCTGTGATCAAAAGTTTAACAATGAACGATATGATCCTGAAGCCAAATGATCTGAGCTGTGCGATAATGTGTCTTTTTTAAGAGCTTCTGAGACAAAAGGTGATACCTCAATGAAGCGTAACGGAGATCTCCAACAAGCCTCCTGTGCTATAAAAAAGCATCGTCTGAGTTTTAAAACATTCTTCTGGGAGCTCCTAAGCAGGTCAAAGGTGTTCAAGCATCTGATTTGCTCTTTGATCTTCTACAACTCTTTGATTCTGCAAGTAAAATATTTCACAGAGGTCACGTGGCAGAGGTCGGATTAGATTCACGCTAAAGCAAATGCATTCTGGGTGTCTTATGATGTGGTTCAGAGTGTTATTTTCTGACTTGCGCAGGCAGCAGATCTGTCCTTTGCTGTTTGCTTTTAATGAAGTTTGATGTAATCTGTTAGCAAATAGCCACGCAGTCCAGTTATTCAAGTCATGTGGCCCAGTAAATGGCTGTTTAGGGAAAATGACACTCCATGGTAAACAAACACCAAAATCGCCTCATGTAAACACAGCAAATCTACAAATCCATGCCTATGGCATTTCAATCATAAGAGCTAATAGTCTTCAGAATGACTTCACTAATATGCGTTTTACAACCCCTGACTCCAGAGGGCAAATTTCAACTAGTTCCCAGAAAAAGAAGTCTCAAATCTCAGATGCGAAGACAAAGTTTAAAATCTAATCCTAACCAATAAGTGACTAAAATCCAGTTAGTATCTAAATGCCGAAACTACCGAGATCTCAAAATAACCCGACGGCGGTTGGGTGGGATGGTAACGTTTGACTTCCCTGCTCTCCCCCTCCTTCTCCCCCTGTGATCCCGGCAGTGTTTGTGCTTGGCACGTTCTGCCCAACCCTGTTCTTTTCCTCTGTAATTGTGAGCATCTGTAATTGAAGCCAGCAGCCGTAGTCGTTGGTTCCTCAACCACATTGGGGTTTTGGAGGATGGTGCTGCTCGGTGCCGCTGTGCACATGCAGCAAGCCCGACAAGACAGGTTGGAAAATTCAGGAAAATGGAGGAGTATGTGGGAGGAAACTTCCAGGGCTGATGAAAGAGTGTGGTTTGTCCTTGCAAACATAAACCTCATCAGAGCAAAACACTGTCACATCCCAAAAACTGGAAATTTGATTCCTAAAGGACAACATTGCATGGGTGCATTTGACCCCTGGAGGACCATTGGTTTCACTGTGAAATCAGTTCAATCATGTTGAGTTGTCACTGGTTTTCCTTTAAAACAAGAAGCGTAAATGTAAAAGTACATAAGATGTGTTTAAAATCAAACTCTGAAATGTATTAATCATGTGATTCAAGTTCCCAAGTTCAATCATGTTGAGTTGTGACTAGTTTTGCTTCCAAAAAAGAAGTGTCAAAATCTGCTTAAAATCAAACTCTGAAATGTATTATTTATGATATTCAGGTTCCCATGTTCAGTCATCTTCAGTTGTGAATAGTTTTGCTTTCAAAAAAGAAGTCTGTCATACAAAAGTACCCAGTGAAATCAAACTCTGAAGTGTATTAAGTTTTCAAGTTTGAGAACGTCATGCAATCTGTTTATGTTGGCATTAGCTTAATTTGGCTTGCAACTAACAAATGACAAACAAAATACAGCAAAGTTTGGTTTGAGGGGACACACAGCCTGAGATACTACAACAAAAAGCATATTATTCCTCCCTTTTAAAGGTTAAAGGAATAGATCAACCAAAAAAAAGGAATTTTGCTGAAAAATGACTCACTCTCTAGCCATTCAAGATGTCGATTAGTTTGTTTCTTCATCAGAACAGATTTGGCGAAATGTAGCATTACATCACTTGCTCACCAGTGGATCCTCTGTAGTGAATGGGTGTCGTCAGAATGAGAGTCCAAACAGCTGATAAAAACATCACAATATTCCACAAGTAATCCACACTACTCCAATCCATCAATTAACATCTTGTGAAGTGAAAAGCTGCTTGTTTTTCAAGCCATTGCTTCAAGGTTATTACTTTCTCCAGTGAAAAAAATAATTTAATTGGAATCTGGTGAGAAATATGCACAGATAAAACACTGTTTACAAGAAAAAGTCCAATATCATTCTAATACATCAATACAAGAGACTTTTTTGCTGGAGAAAGTGTTGTAATGGATTATGGAGTAATGTAGATCACTTGTGGATTATTGTGATGTTTTTATCAGCTGTTTGGACTCTCGATCTGACGGCACCCATTCACTGCAGAGGATCCACTAGTGTGTGAAGTAATGCTACATTTCTCCTAATCTGTTTCCATGAAGAAACAAACTCATCTACATCTTGGATAGCTTGAGGGTGAGTAGATTTATTTTTAGGTGGACCATTCCTTTAAATAACCCTGTTTGTTCTGCCATCAGGACTACATATGATTATACAGATATATTTTATTATTTGCATTTAACATTGATTTAGCACCTAGTGTTCTGAACTATACTGAACATCATTTATGCACTTAGCAGACACTTTTATTCAAAGTGACCACATTGAACGAATGCATTTATAACACCTTCTAATGACGCTCTCTTTAGTTAATGCAACTAGTTAGTAATCTTAAAGAGGACTGCTTTGCTCAGCTGAAAAATATCATTTAAGCAATAACCTCTCATTTCATGCTACACCATGTGCTATCAGGGGGAATAAAACAACCTTTTCATCAAATGCGATATCTGCTCCTTTTTATCATGTCATGCAGCCCCAGTGAATCATGATTTATTACGACTCTCCAGTTATTTGATTTTGCCAGTAAAATGTTTTGCAGAGGTCATGTGGCGTCTCATCTGAAGGTCGTAGTGGGAGACTAGTAAAGCATATTCACGAGATGATGCCACATGTACAGTATAGTCTGTTTATGGGCCTGACTGAAACTTTATTAACCTTGAGAAGGATTCCTAATGTTTACTGCCAATTACTGTTGTGTTTTAGGTTCTCGTTTTGAAATTTTAATTAATGTGAACTATTTTTAGTGCTGAAAACATGTTCTTCATTTCATTAACATTACAGTTAAGTTCACAAGTTCTTAAGAAGATCTTAATACTTTTTGACAGAACAACATTTGTGATGGTGAATATAAATGAAAAATAACTGAGAACTGTAATTATCATGGTACATGCCTGGCGGCCTGTTTATTTGTTTAGACAACTTAAGATTCAAAAATCAGCAAAATTGCATAATTTATATGTATAAATGCAAAGAATATCTTTGCATTTGTGCAGCAACAGCCCTGCCACATGATCTTTAACCTTGTGTTCCCCTCGCTGCCCCCTGGTGGTTGGAGGAGCTCTGTCAACAGAAAACCTGCAGGTTATTTTGCAATCTGTCTGGTGGAAACATGAAAACCATATAGCTGAAACACAGACAGGTTCTTGTGATTGCCATGGTAACATAAATTTAGACCAAATCACAAATAAAGTTGAATCAGTGATGTGTGAGAGAGAGTCTCAATCTCATAATAATGTTGCAGGTTCAGTTCCATAAGGCATAATGTCAATTACTATAGTCTCGACGTTTTCTTCCAAGCAATCAAGCATTTAAAAACACAAATCTGAAGCTCATATTTTGATCAAAGCAATTCTATTATTTCTTACAAGACTACATGCATTTAAAAATAGCATGAAACCTAACAAACAAGGTTTGTTACTTGCTCTTGCTCTTGCTCTGAAATGACTTTTATTTCAGCTGACATTGCTTGGATAATGCTAACTATTAACCATCTAGCTAGTTAGGCTTTGTTTTAGGCTGCATTCTGGTAACGCCCACTTTTTAATGATTCACTTAACTAAAATCAAGTCTTGTACATCATTTTGTCTGAATTTTGAATACAGGGTTATTACATATTATAGTTAAATAAAACCACAACTGTTTCTGAGGAACTACATTATTTGGTGGAAGAATACTGTTTTTATTAATATCATTACACTTTATTTGCTCTGTTTTATTCTGTGAAACCTCACTACGTATATGGAATAACCGTTTTATAAAAGCAATAAGCCCCATGAAGCTGTGGTTTATAGTGAATTTATAACAGCTAAGGGGCGTTGTTAGGCATGACGCGAAGCGAAGAAACCACGGGTTCTTGGGACTTTAATATATTAATATTAAATATTACATTTATTTTAAAATTAAACATTAAATATAAAAAATAAACCTATTTTAGTTGCCAAAGCAATGTTCTCATTTAGCTTGATGTAAAACTAAAACTTGAATAAAAATGCACAAAAAAAGAAATAAAAATGTAAAATATATAAACATAAAAATAGCTAATAAAAGTAGAAGAAAACACAATATGAAATGACAAAATTAACTAAAATTAATTTGAAAATGGAAAAAAAAATTACTTTTTGGTATTAAATATTTTTTAAAAACCTATATAAAATAACATCTCAATGATACTACAGAACATTTTAAAAATCTCTCTCTCTCTCTGTCTCTCTAGAAAATACATAAAATACCTGATTAGAATGGATTGCAAATGCCAGTTCGGTTGACTTTAAGATAACAGTTCTTCTACTCTGTATATATAGTCTAACTGCTATATGATAATACACATTTAGTCCATTTTTAGCTGGTTTATTTTTGGTTCAAATACAGATTTCATGTTTAAACACCATCATCTTCTACTTTTATTATACTGTCTCTCTTTAAAAGATACTCTTGTTTAAGTGCTTTCCACATTTACCACTTAAGCAGACTCATAGCAGAAAGTTTTGCTGGAGCTCAGCTCATAAAGCAAGTGTAAATGGCATGAAGTTTTTGGAACACACACTCGTCCGCGGCGAAGCCCCATGTGAAAATTGATGCCTACATCCTTGTAATTTGCAGAAGTCACCATAAAAAGCGAGCAGCATGCATGACAATAGCTCTCTCTCATTTAACTGCTAGGCACTCGGGCCCCTGACAGGGCCTGCTTTTCACCCCGAACCCCTTCGTTCGGCTTTTCTCTCCTCTCTTACACTGCACATCTGGCCTCTATAAGCCACTGCAGCTGTTAGTCAAATTACGTGTGCACTTTGGAGGGTCCGAACCACAGAAGGCCCCCCTCCCCGAGAGGCCGTGAAGGAACTGGCTGGATTCTGATGAGGGATCTTATTAAAGCGCCAGCAGTAGTCCTTCATTTGCCCCTGTCGCCGTAAAGCAGTTTATTTCACCCTTTTCATCTAGCGCTGCGAGCTCACTTCAAAGTTATTTCCTTGTGCCATATGTGTAAACAGAAGACAACCTGCCACAGATAATTAAAGACAGACTTTTACAGTGGAAATAAGAATTTTACATTGACTCAAAGAAAATAGAACAGTGTCTGTCTGTACAAAATGCTTGGGTGTTGTTGTTAGAATGTCGCTAATGTGTTCTAAATGGTTGCGAACTGGTCAAAAAAAGTCAACTTCCGTGTAATTGTTCATAATTTGACATCCACCACTTGAAAATCATCAGTCTGATCACTTATAAAACTAACAACACACTTCTCCTTAAAAAGACACATGATTTTTAGTACATGCAGTATACATATTTTTAGTACATGTAGTTATGCATTTAAATAGAATATTTAAGAAGAATCTGTGGTTTGTTAGCTTGTGATAATAAAGTGTAAGATATGCAGCAGATATTTTAATATCATTAACATACTATTACATTTTTGTAAATATTTTGAATTAGATTTTATTTTTATATTTCCTGTTTTTAACTTAAATTTACCCCCCACCCCGTTTTTACTTATTTTATTTTTTTAGTAATTTTTGTTAGCTTTAGTTTTTTTTAAATGTGGTTTTCATTAATTTTTATTTATTACTTTTATTTTGTAGTTTTAGTTATTTAAGTACTTCACGTGAAAATAAAACATAACATAAATAAAAATAAATGTTGCCTTTGGAACTAGCTAAAAAAACACCCAAATATTTAAAGTTTTTGTAATTTTGCTGTGCGCTTTTGTTGTTTATTAGCATTATTTTTTAGTGTCTATATATTTTTTATTTTGATAGATGAAAATAATTTTTAAAAGTGAAAAAATTTAATTTTGTAATTTTGAAGTGTTTGTTATTTTACTTTTTAATTTTTAATGTCTATATGTGTATATAGTATAACAGAAACATATAACAATAAATAAAATGAATAATAAAAAAAAACTATACATACTTGCACACACACACAAACTACATATGCCTGTATATGTTTGTGTGTGTGTATAGTTTTTTATTCCCTTTTATTTATTGGTTTTAGGGATTTTAGTAGTACTTCAAGTAAAAGTAAACAAAAATGAGAAATGTTGCCTTTGCAAATGAAATAAAATAAATACTTTTTTTTTATTTATTTTATTTCAAGTAAACAGTAAATGTTTTTTTATGGTTTTGGTTTAGTTAAGATAAAAACCCTGACGCAGTCAGACATTTTGTTGGATGGCGTGTTTTTGCTGTTTTATTATGCTGTAGTTTTCATGTGGCATTTCATTGCTTTTTGCCATCCTGCGGAAAACATTTGTAAAACTTCAAAGTGGAGCTCAAACTGTTGCCAAGCAACAATTCTTTTATACAGTACCCCAAGAGCAGGTTGCACAGCATTGTTGTCAGTGGGGTAGTCCTGTGGGAATTAGTGGAGCTCAGTATTCAACAGAATATTGGGAAGAGAAAATCTCAAATCCATGTTTCAATGGTGATCATGATCATTGGGCTCCACACTGAAGTATTTAACACATTACACATTCACCACACATTACCGTGGATTTGGTACAAAGTACTACACACTGTTTTTCCAACACTACTATGATGTCAGTACTCTTTAAAGCCCATTTGAGTGTTATTTAAATAACACAGGTTTAATTTTATATTTTAATTTTTATATTAAAACCTATATAAATAAATATTGGAGCACATTTTACAAGAGAATACAATTTCTCACTAAACATTTTATGTTTAATTCAATGTGTCACTTGTCATTTCTTAGTAACTACAAGCAATTTCTGTGTGAAAAATGTTTTAAAACAAATCATACACCATTTTTTTTCAGTGGACACAAGAAACTATTTTGATTTAGAAATTACTAGTAAATTTCACAAACAATTGCAAAGAAACAACAAGTCACACATTGAATTAAACATGGAATTTAAAATGGAAGGTAAAATTTATTAAACATTTGCTTGCAAAATGTATTCCAACAGTATTGGAAGCTTAACTAAAAAAAAAAAAAAAAAATGTGTCAAACAAAAGAAATTAAAAATAATTACATTTTTTTTTTATGTTTAATTCAATGTTTCTTTGTAATAAATTTTGAAATTTGCTATCAATTTCTGAGGGAATTACCACAAAAAAAACAAAAAAAAAAACAAGTTTTTCCATAATCAATTATTATTAATTCATTGAAATAAACTGATTAAATTAATTCCTTATTTTTTTCCATTATCAAAGATTAAAACTCATACAAAAAGTGTGTATTTTGGTGCTTTTTTCACCATTATGAGCATTTATTTTATTTTTTATTTTTTTGTGGTTCACTCAAATAGCCTGCAGTGTGACAAATTAATTTTTTAAAAGAACAATTATTCAATTAATTAACATGAGCTCATAAAACCTGCGGGCATAATAATAATTGTAGACAAATTAGAAAAATGTTTTAGATTGAGTTTGAGATGTCATGTCAAACACTCATTTATAAAAGCATCATAACATTACATTCTACACAATCACAGTACTTTTTCGAAAGAGAAAAGAATCTGGACACTCACCTGGAACAGAACTGCTTACATATTTGCTGCTGGGGCAATTTTGACACCCAAAAGTGCATTTGTGAGTGATTGCACCTGTAAACCAGAACGCCTTGAATTCAGCTTGCGTCACACGTCTGCTTTTCTGTAACTTGCCCACCTGCTATGAGACAGATATTAGCTGAAAGCAGAGACATAATATCCTTCTTGTCACAGAATTGGAACAACTGTTTTATGTGGGTTTTCCTGTGCCCTTGTTAATTAAAACACATGCTGAAAATTACCTGTCACCTAGCAACGACATGGAAGTCTATATTCAACAGAGTGAAAATGAATAATCACACAGTTAAGAGGCCCGTCGTGGGGGAGTATGGGAAATCAGCCCATGTGACACGGAGAGAAATGATACGTCAGCCACCATCACTAAATCTAACAATGTCACTCACAGGTGGTGTGTGTGCAACAGAGAGAGTGCCAAAATAAATACTAGGAAGTGCAGCACAGCGAAAACCAGTGGAACGCACTACACAGTGTACACTGTGTCAGCAGAACACACTCCAGCTATCGATTCCAACACTTACAGCCAAAGAGGACCCGACACATACAAGAGCTGATCACAACTTACAGTCTCATAAATAAAGCTTTTTCAATTATCTTAGGCTCAAAAAAATAAAATAAAATAAAAATAAAAATTCTAATCAACATCAAGTTTTGACTATAGGAGATTTAATTTTTTTCTATGTCTATCAAACATTATATAAACACATTAGCTATCTATCTCTCTATCTATCAAATGACACACACACATTTTAGAGAGTGTGTGTGTTTGTGTGCGTATAGCAACAAAATGCACTGCACAACAGTTTTGCTTACACACACACACACACACACACACACACACACACACACACACACACACACACACACACACACACACACACACACGTTATAGTGTATATAGCAGTATATACAGTATATACTGTAGCAACAAAATGCACTTCACAATTATATTATATCAACAGTTTTGCTTACACACACACACAAATTTATAGAAAATGTGTATTTGCTTTCATGTAAAATCATTTTCAGAGAATGTCATGGCTCTAAGAAGCTGCATTTGTTCTTGTTGTTTTAAACATAACTTTTCTTTCCTCCAGATCAGCCTGTTCCAGTCACACGTTGTCACATAACCAGGAGACTGTGCGAGTGTGAACATGGAATACGCAAATGATTTGCACGTTTATCGGTGTGGATGAGTACAGATGCCTGTCCCTGGAGACGTGGACATCTGTGCCAGAGAGAGTGAGAGCTGGCAGTGCCAGGGCCTGGGCCTGGCATCCCTTCCCTCCAGCCTGGATTCAAACAAGCTGCTGCTGGAGCTGACTGAAGGATTGCTTAAAGGCCTAAGACAACTGAAAGCTTTTTATTCGCTAAAGCCAGCATTACTATTACCGTCGCTCATAATTAGTGATATAAACAAATCTTGAACTTGAATTGTTAAACATCAGCGTGTAACTCATCCCGCATTGTTTGTGCTACAGACATGAATGAAACCTCAAATCATGCTGCTTATTGAGAAGAGATGTGCTATTAATTTTCTAAACGATCATATTCACAATTTATGCTTGGAGGAGGAAAATCAGGAGAAAATTCACATTGAAGGAGAAAGCTGAGCTGTGTCTAGAGACCAGACTGAAGACAAACTTTATCACTTCACACAGTTTTGCTTCTCAGGTCAATTTACACTGCTTGAAAAGATGATTAGATATTTCACCTAGAAAACAAGACACATTCCACACTTTGGATCTCTACTAAATACCTGTTGCGCTTACATTCTGTTCCAAACTTAAAGATGAAGTCATTTCTGCAGCTTTAGCGAATTCAAAACCAATTCTTCCATACTTATTGATTACACCAGATAGCAGATATTTAGCCCCGCCCCAAACTCGATTCAGTGCTGCTGTGTCAGGCCAGCAAATGTTTTACATACTGTTCTCTCTGCATATCCTGAATAAGTATGATTAGGGATGCACCATACTCAGCTGATACTAATAACCGGTTATTCATAATGACTTATATGCAAACAGCTTGGGTTTCTTAAAGGTGCAGTATGCAGCATTGACAGGTAGCGGTTGAAATGGGTTCTGAAGTCCAAATTCTAAATACTGGAGAGAGCTGTTTCTCCTGCTCACTCCTCAGTCACATGGGTTGCCAGGTCGAGGATAAGCAACAGGACCAAACACAACTAACATTTGAAAGCTTCCATGTCTGCAGTATGCTGAGCTTTCCATCAACTGGCACCCCAGAGTGTCGAAATACTATTGGGTAAACTGGAAGTGGCCGGAATCACACAAACTAAAACAAAAACAGACATTCCGACATGGAACGCACATTTCAAAATAGAAAACTAACTGTAGCATTGTTTTTAAGAGAAACAAGTATGTGAACTTTGAGTATGTGAACGTTTTCTAAATATCTGCAAACATATTATGGTATTTTTATGCTTTAAGCCAAAACTATACTTATTTTTTTGTACGCTAGAGTATGCGCAGCCTTTTAAAGTATACTTCATTTGATAGCATGTGCGAACGCAGGCAACTGACATATGCGCTCAAAAGTTTCATGTTTATCCAGTGTCTGCGCTATCTTTCCCCAGAAGTTATGGCCGATAAAAAAATCATTGTATACTTTTTTAAACTAAAGTTGCGGCTATCTCATAACCCCGTTTTCCCAAAGTATGCTTCATTTTTGTATGCTTACACTAGCATATGCATACAAAGTATACTCCATTTGATAGCATGTTACAAAAATCGGACACAGTTACAAAAATATCGGTGGTGTGCTTACAGTATGCCCATACTATTCTGGTGACAACATGCACAGGGTGCAGTCCCTTGTGTATGCATAAAAAACAAAGTATACTTTGGGCTTTAATACAATCAAAAAAATAACATACAGCAGCTTTAAACAATCGATTGCAGATAGTGCAGATAATTTCTCTCATCAGACAATGCGGTTTATCAGCTGACACGTCAGTGCATCCCTAATTGGGATTGGAGAAAGCATTTTAACATGACATCACATTTCAGCTCAATTCATGCTCGAACACAGGGGTAACGATATTGAAGGTGTGTGATTTTGTCGAGTGTGTTGCCAGTATACATCACACCACTTTCCCCCAGGCCCCGAACAGTGAGACAAGAAGCGAATGAGTTTAGAGATCTCTGCATCAACACCAGCTGCTGTTCCCAGAAACACACACACACACACACACACACACACACACTCTCTCTCATGCCTGTGGTCTCTCTTCCACCCATTCAGCCAACACCCAGAGCTCAGCCCACGCCACGCTGCGCTCACGCTCACCACCGGCCGCCCTCCCTCTGTGAGAGAGAGACAGACGGGTAGGTTGGCTGCACAGTATGCAGCTCACGGTCCCTGGGGGAGTATAATCTGTAGTTAACCACAGGTCTGAATACTCTCCCTACAGCCCCACATAGAAGCGTAACTCTCGCTCTGAGCAGACACACACTTCAGCCCTGCACGAGGAAACAGCATGAGAGATGCATTTCATTTTAAACATGTTGAAAATATGACACTTTAATAAACTATTCCAAGCACAGATTTCCATTAACATGCATTAGAAAAACAAACTGAACATGCAGAATGCTTCCCAGAGGAAAAGGCTATTACTCAGAGGTTGGGCCTTCTTACCTAAGGACACTTAAGGGAGTTCTCAATTATGTCTCTTTTGTCTCACTTGGTTCTCCTCAAATTCCTTGAAAGAAATAAATATAGACATGATTAAGACAATTAATATTAATATTTAATATTGTCATGTGTAATATTTGAGCAATATCACATGGACAGGAAATTACAAAACTGTTCATTTTGCATGTATAACATTTTTTTTAAGGTTTCAATGTGTGAAGAGCTGTGTAGATTACTTTAAATTGTAAATTGTTTCAATTTTACTTTCAATTTGTAGTCTGTTACTGATTCCATGACAAAAATTGTAGTTAGTAATGTAATCCATTACATTGCACATTCCATAACATTAAAATCTATAATATAATCACACTACTTTTTAGATTACTTTTGACCTCGTTTATTACATTGATTTAAATAAGATCATCTTGTGCCATATATAAAAATACAAAGAGTAACTAATAAAGTAAAATTTGTTTATATAATAAAAATATTATATATTGTCATAAAATGACACATAATACATGTAATTGTATGTAGTTTTTTCTTTTTTTTAAATTTCAAATTATTTGTTTTGTATATGTAAAATCTATGTAAAAGACAATATCACATGGACAGGAAATTTAATTTTATAATAAATACAATAAATAACTTATAATTAATCAAAATTATTTTATTACCTTGAATTAATTATACATTTATATATTGCATTTATTATAATGATTAAGACAGATACTGAAGATACAAATATTTAAATACAGATAGGGCTGGGCGATATATCTAACGATATAATCATGCGCATCTAGTCAGTAAATCTGGTTCCTTGATTAGCACTAAATCTCCATCACCTGCTTTCAAATGGACCGCATTTAATAGACAGAGCCGTAGATCACTGACAAGCTACGCAATATCGCGTTCATTATCTAAGGCGATACATCTGCGATAATGAACGCAATATTGCGTAGCTTGTCAGTGATCTACGGCTCTGTCTAAATGCCGCTCCATTTGAAAGCAGGTGATGGCGATTTAGCGCTAATCAGGGAGTTCATTATCCTGGATGGATGGGCTTGGTTATTTAGTTAGATATTTCGTAGATTGTTACGTTCATTATATATTTAAGCAAATATATAAAAGAGCATGTTTATGTTTTGATCTCTAAGGGAGACACATGGAGATACTGGTATCTACTGCAGGCAGAAGAAAAATCCTGACACAGAAAGTGTGTCAGTTTCCTCAGTTTATCTCATTGCCAACTAGGAGAAACAATGGAGATATTACAGAAGTGTGTTCAGCCAACTGGTCCGCCCTAATGAAGGGAAATGTAAACAGACAGAAGTTACAGAAGCTACTGTTTCTAGTGAGAAGATATGTTCCTAGTATTTTTATGCACTATAAGCATTCATGAATGATATGAGCGAGTGTTATGCAGTCTGTTTGCAGCATCAAATTAGATGGCTGATTCATTCTAGAGCAGTTTCGTGCACCGAACACTGCAAAAGGATATGAACACTAATGAATATGTAGACAGTAAAACACATCCCGACCTGTGGTAAATGAAGCATTATTCTGACCCGAGCCAGCGGAAATTTGAGTGAGTCAGACACAAAAGCAAATGATGTCAGAGAAATCCGACAAGGCAATTAAGACAAAGGCAGCCATAATTAAACAGGAAGTGCCTGCACGGGATTCTCCTGCGCTGTGGTAAAGCCTTATTTTTAGTCCTGGAATACATTAGGAATCTTAAAACGCCAGCTGGTGCATGTATGCTGAGCGATGAGATTGTCATGTGTAGCTTTGCAGCGCTGGAGCTTTATGACAGATGCCTGTGAGTCCATTCATTATCTGGGTTTCATTACAGTTATTGAACTTTCGCTTCCATGCGTCAGAGCCAAACTACTGGGCCTTAAATCCTGCGAGGTTCTTAATCAAAAACAGCCCAAAACCTCCTCTCTGCCAGTCTTACAGCAAAAATGTCTTCTCCTCTCCAAACTTGCACCCTTCATCTCCGTCTCCCTCTCTTCGGTTCTACTCCTCTCTCTCTCTTTCAGTCTTGGCCTTCTAACTTCTGGAAAAATGCACCCCCCTGAAGCAGCGCTCTCTAATCTGAGTCCAAAAGAAGTCATCAAAACGCCCGCGGTTGACCCGTTTCCCTCCCTCTCTCTCCAAACCCTCCAGTACCACGGCGAGCACATGCAGTCACCAGGAATGCAGTGAATGGACACAGTATTTGCACAGTATAAAGTAGAATTATGCTTATTTAGCGTTACGGAGAGGTTCAACGAGACTTGCTCAACTCCGTTTATCAATATTTCTTGAAGGGGGCATATAATAGGAAACACGATTCTCAATGATGTGGTGAAGTAAAAGCAGTTACATACAGTATATGGAAGCTGTGCTATGCAAGTGCAGCGGCGCCTGCTACTGCTTCAGTCTAGCCCATTAATGCAAATGTTGTAATGCATGTAATTTTCATTTCATACTGTAGCTAATGAAATGAACAAAATAAAATGCTATTTATTTTGCCATACATGCATGGGTTTTCATAAACACGCACACAAAGTAAAATCTATTTAATATTATAAAAATTACACAACATTAGACTTGTAATTTTCAAATATGATTTTAAAATTACTTTTTAAAATATATTATTTTATATATGTACAGGATATTGTTATCCAGCAATGTCACAAGGACAGAACATTTTATTTAATAATGAATATAATATTTTATAATAAATTTAATAATAATTACAATAAGTAAAGCAGAATTCATTTTAATGAATTTTAGCTTTATTGTATTTATTACTGTATTTACTATATATATATATATATATATATATATATATATATATATTAGATATATATATATATATATATATATATATATAGTTAATACAATTTCTGTATTTTTTAAATCAAAAACACAGTAAAACAGTAATATTGTGAAATATTATTATTTTTATTTTTACTGTATGTATATATTTTAAAGAGTAATTTCATTTCCTGTGATGGCAAAGATGAATTACCCTAGTCTTCAGTGTCTGGAAATGGAAAAGAAAAAGGAAAAGGGAATTTTAAAAAAAATAAATAAATAAAAATAAAATAAAATATATATATTTTTATTTGTTGTTGATTTATTTTACCTGCATATCGTAAATATTTTTTTATTTTATTATTTACATTCAAAAATCCATGTACATAGTTAATATCATTTTTTTATTATTTTATTAGCTAGAATAATAAATAATGATTTTCCTCCCCTGTGAACGATATTTTAAGAAAGAGAGAGAGAGTACAATTTGAAAATCTCACATTTTTTCTTGCACGTTTCTTGAGCTGATTTTTGATCACTTGTATGCTTAAGGTTAACACACGTACATTCTTGTACTGCTCCTCTCTTGAAGTCACTTTTGATAAAAGCATTTCTAAATGTATGTGACCATGGACTAATCAATAAAAATCAAAGTTAAAATCCAGATTGACAATCATAAAGTGGCCACCAAGCAGAAAAAAGTTGTCCGCTACTGTAATTCAGTGGGATAAATGGATTAGTCTCCATGGAGACGGCAGGCGGGAGTTGTAGTATGGAGGTATCGCAGTCTTCACCCAAACAGATGGGCGGTGAGACGGCAGGGAGCAGATCAATATCCATGTGCTCTACTGAACACAGGCCTCCCTTGTCTGCTGACCGTTTTCTCACTGCGGACACTCGCTGAAAGAGATGCTTATGATCCCGAGGTCATCAAGAGACTGGAGGACACTAACCGCTTTCTACAGTCGCACTCTGATTAATAATCCAACAGATGATAGTGAAGCCATCTTGAAACAACAATGAAAGAGCCTCACAGAGTGTTAACTGACTGGCCTTCATGGGAGCTGGTAAATGCACCAACTGTTCTGATGTGCTAAGCTTTGATATGGACTGTGACAGTAGGGTAAAATTACAATTATAAACAGTTAAAGGAATATTCGGGGGTTTAAGTACATTTAAATGTGCAGTGCAACAAACAAAAAACTGTCAAAAATGTAAACGGATATACAAGATATTGATTAAACTGCCAGAATGTCAGTAAAGGTGTTTACATCCAGAGTAAAAAGAGCTTAAAGGACAAAAACTAAATATTTATGACCTTTACCAGATAAAACAACAAAGTATTGCACTGTAATAAACATTAAAACACACATTGTTGCCTACCACACACACACACACACACACACACACACACACACACACACACACACACACACACACACACACACACACACACACACACATATATATTCATTTATTTATTTTTGGACAATACTAAGTAACTGTATAAAAGTAACTTCTAAATAAATAATTGTAGGCTATATAATAAATGTATTCAAATAATTGCATATATAATCAAATAACATTGTTTTTAATAAATGCATATAAAATATTTTATTTAATTTGTTTTCAATATAATAATAACATATAAATTAGGTTCTTTAGAACTATTTGTGTTATATACATATATATACACACACACACA
The DNA here is from genome assembly GCF_018340385.1 of Cyprinus carpio. NCBI lineage: Eukaryota > Metazoa > Chordata > Actinopteri > Cypriniformes > Cyprinidae > Cyprinus > Cyprinus carpio. Next base: position 5,939,259 of record NC_056604.1, read on the forward strand.
TCACAGAAATAAATTATATTTTAAAATATATTTAAATAGAAAATTGTATTTGCTATTTTAAATTGTAATAATATTTCACAATATTTTTCTTTTTTTTTACTATATTTTTGATCAAATAAACTCCTATTAAAAAATTATAATAATCTTGCAGACCCCAAACTTTTGAACATTAATCTATATACAGCATTATTAGACAAAAAGCTATCTTAAAAAAATTGAAACTACAAGTATGCACTACTCCTAGTCTTTAACACTAGATTCTGACTGTTGACTGTTGACTAGACAGCATGACTGTTGTACACTTTATAGAACTGATACTATGCAAATTGGGATGCTGCCAGAAACTGTGATTGCACTGTAAAATTACAATAATAATTCACTCGAACCATAACGTCTGAGCCACTCTGCAGCGATGGTGTGGATAAGAGAGATTTTACGTTAAGATGGTTTGTTCACTGGGATGCTTGTGTGCTACTGTGGGGGCGTTCTTGGAGAGAGCATCTATGAGATGTTGCTGTGAGATTGCTCCAGGCCTGGGTTGAAAAGCCATGGCAGAAGGTCATTAGAATCTGGTTTCACATTAGCATGTGCTGAATGGGATTACCCAGCCAGAGGAGCTCAGAGGAGACCAACGCACACACACACACACACACACACACACACACACACACACACACACACACACACACACACACACACACACACACACACACACACACACACGCACGCATACTTACCCTACAGGCTTTAATGCTAGCAGAGCAGCCATTAGCAGAACACTAGCAAACAGTCTCTCCTCTCTGTCTGTCTGTTGCTGTTTCATTGTTATTTTTTTTTCCTACGAGTTTCTGTTCGTCTGTGTGTCCTCAGACTCCTCTATCGGGCTCTTTCTCAAACATCACATCACAAACTCATAAACACACACACACACACACACACACACACACACACACACACACACACACACACACACACACACACACACACACACACACACACACACACACACACACACACACACACACAGAGAGTTGGAGCAAGGCTGGAGTCAAAATATTCACTGCATGACTAAAAATGGAGTCTCTGTTGACGGCAACACCTTCAGAGAAAAACTCCCTCAGGCTAAAAACACATCTACAGGGATTTTTGATATAATAATCATGTTGTTTTTGTTTTGGACAGCTCTTTTACAATCACAGCAATGATCAAAGGCCTATTAAGTAGTTCACAATAATTTAATAGCTAAAAAAGAAACTGATTTCCCCATTTTATATTTTGCACACAGTATTATTATTTTTTGATTATATATATTCACACCTGTGTGAAAAAAATATGTACATAAACATGGCCTGGGGCCTTATATATATATATATATATATATATGGTTATTATAAATTGTAAAAATATTTACAAATTTTACGGTTTTGCTGCACTTTGGATCAAATAAATGCAGGCTTGGTGAGCAGAAGAGACTTTTTTAAAGGAGACATATTATGCCCCTTTTTACAATATGTAATATAAGTCTCAAGTGTCCCCGGAATGTGTCTGTGAAGTTTCAGCTCAAAATACCCCACAGATTATTTATTATATCATTTTGAAAAAGCCCATTTTGAGTGGAAGCAGAAACACGCTGTTTTTTTGTGCATGTCTCTTTAAATGCAAATAAGCTGCTGCTCCCCGCCCCCTTTTACAGAATAGAGCTGCATAGTGTTGTCAAAAGACCCAGAACTCCGGTGCCAAGTCGGTACTAAAAAAAAATGAAAATTTTACGGTACCAGGTTTTTTTAAGTACCGTTGGTACCGAGTCCCTGGTCAACCCGGTTCTTGATGCGCTATCCGAAAGGTGCGCAGATGCGCTCTCTTCATAAAAGCATGCACTGAGACATGTAGCGACATCAAAAGGAGGAAACACACCAAAATAACAAAACACTTTAAAGACAGACACCCAGATCAAATGAAAGAGTTCAAGCAGGTAAGTTTTAATGTGTTTTGACTTCGTTGAATAAACATGAGCACTGCACGTGTCAAAGTCGAAACCCGGTGCGGGTGTTTTTATATCACTGTATTTCTAAAGGAAACCGACTGTCTTCAGAAAATTATGTGTGTCATTTTCAATCTTGCCTGTAATGCCTGAGCAGCGTTTGTGAGCGCAGGCTCAGCGCTTATTTGATTACATCCGTTACCAGAGAAACCTCTATCTCTCCCACTCTACTAGCGCCTCCTGCTGGCAGAGAATGAATTTGCATTTATATTCCGCCACAAACAGAGTGCAAGGCTGTGGGAAACACCACGTTCTGTTATGAACATATTATAAAATATTTTAATGTGAATGTCAGATTGAAATTAACCCCGTTATAAGATTAGTTAATCGTTAGCATAACCGCGGCTAATGCTAATATAACAAGCATTAGAATGAAGTTTCTTTATTAACCATTTAATGCTCCTATAACTTTTATTAAGGTAAAAAAAACAGGAGGACATGATGATATTTACTATTTTTACACACCAGAAGCTTTTAAACGAATTGTGAATCTAAAATATCCGTGTTAGAGAATGTACAAATGGTTAACATTGTTTGTGTCATATCAGTCAAAAAAGCAGTTCTGGGCATTTTTTTATTTTTTTTAGCTAACTTAATTGTTATTCTTGGCTTTAAAATTCAAAAGCCCTTTAAAATTAAATATGTGCACAGTTTGGATTAAATGGAAGTATACTCAAATTTAAACTTCTGATATAGGGTTTTCTGAGTGCACACGGACAGAAAGCGGCTGTTACAGCATGTGAGTACTAAACTAAGTTCTCATTCACACACAGGTTTAGGTTAAAAACACACATGAGTTACAAAAACAGTCGGTTATGTCTGTGAAAGTATAGAGCTGGGAAAGAAATTACATGTTTATATTAGACCTGTGTGGCAGCGGTGTAATATACAGTAAATAAATCAATAAATCCACTGCTCTCTCGTCTCCTCTGAGGTTGGGACTCTAAACATTCTGGGATGTTAGTCTGTTTTGTTTTAGATATGTGTGTTAGTATGTTTTGATAAATATTTAGAGTTAGTAATTGAACTCATACACAGTTGTCACTTGTGAACTTCGAAATCAAAATGATGGCACCATGGGTGGAAACTTACAGATTAAGGGGCGGTAATATTATAATGAGATCCCTTTGCAACGTCACACAGGGAGCGAAATCGGAAGCGCTCGTTTTTTCCAGATGTTTGCAGAACCAAAACAAAGTTACCAGGTCAATCTTTTTCAAAGTTACCAGGTCAACCCAGTTATAGCACTTAAAACCTGAAAAAAGTCAGATAAAATCTTTAAAAAAATATCTTACTGTTCAAAACCTTTTGACTGGTAGTATATATATATATATATATATATATATATATATATATATATATATATATATATATATATATATATATATATATATATATATATATAAACAAAAAAAAGAAACATTATTACTATTATATTTATATGTGATTACTATTGAAAATATTATGATATTAAACTAAGTTCATTTATTTTACTGTTGTGAAAAAAATGTAACAAAAAAAAAAAAATTATGCATGTTTAATATGGTGTAAAGACCAGCAGAGAGCATCTCACAGCATTTCTGCATGATATTGCTGTAATACCATCCTGCAAGAATGATTCCTCATCAAAAACACGCATCCTGGAATGCTGCTAACAGGCCGAGCATCTGGGAAAACATGCACAGCTTAAGATTCCATTGATTTTCATGAGGGAAATAAAGTCGCACTGGAGTTTAGAGGGCAGGTTTTATGGTTTTATCACCGGAATGAGCGCTAAGATTGAACAGATAGTCCACACTGGATTTAGAACTGAAGGCTTAAACAGCACACAAAGTCATGTAATAAGATGTTCTTATGGCTAAATATCAAAAAGCCAAATTTATAGATGAGATGCGGCATTAATAATTATGCACATGTTATGTTGTCTGTAAATGTCTTTGTTTTTATAACCTGAGTGATCTGTTCTTTCTGAAGAGCAACAAGAAGAGAAACCACACCTCAACACTGCCCCCTATTGACAAACACATCATATCAACCACACTCCAGATTTTGAGTTAAAGCAAGGGCTCCTTATCATGAGAAATCATATTTTTCCTGATGGTTTAATGTAGTATGAAAACATTGAAAAGTCCAAAATAAACATGTACTGAAACTAAACAGCAATTTACTGGTGTCAGATGAATATATTAGGACAGATCACAACTCACATTTACATTGTAAACAACATCTATTAGGTGAAATTGGCGTAATTCCAAAAACATTAAATGACCCCTTTAAATCACATGCATTCTTGCATAAGCGTGCACTAAAAATTTTCAATATTACTTGTAATTTCTATTTTGCCACACAAATATACCAATAAACTACACTACTATACATTATCATAAATTTCTACAGTATTTTAAACAGTAGTACAAACAAAACTACCAGTAAAGGAAATAAATAATGCTTATTACCCAGTGTAAAAATAGCTGTGCATCTACTGAAACAGGCTACACTAGGTTAAGTTAATTTTTTACAAAACCTAAAACCTGCTGTAGTTTCATCTTTCTGGACGACTCCATTCGACCGGTGGATCTCGAGGGCCTTTGGGTTTCTTTATGCGACAGTTGAAACCTGAAGACAAACACAGGCTGTTTAAAATCACCAGGTGCATTGAGAAACACAAGATAACAGAGCACAGGTCAAAATGAATTAATATGGATCAAGATTGCATACACTGCCGTTCAAAAGTTTGGGATCACGGATCAGTACGATTTTTACTGTTTTTAAGTGAGTCTCTTGTGCTCATCAAGGCTGTATTTATTTGATCAAAAATACAGAAAAAACTGTAATATCGTGAGATATTATTTAAATTTCTAATATTGGTTTTCTGTTTTGATATACTTTAAAATATAATTTATTGTTGTGATCACAGTTGAATTTTCAGCATCATTACTCCAGTCTTCAGGGTCACATGATCCTTCAGAAATCATTCTAATATGCTGATTTATTATCAATGTTGGAAACAGTTGTGCGGTTTAAGGTTATTTTTTTTTCACAAAAAAAAAAAAAAAAAACGGGTTTTTTTCTGTATTTTTGATGAAATAAATACAGCCTTGATGAGCACAAGATACTTCAGTAAACAAATATGTAAAATCTTACTGATCCCAAACTTTTGAACGGTAGTGTAGATGTGTTTTTTGAGTGTTGCCAGGTGTTACTTTATTCAAAAATACACATTCTGTAATTATTAACATATCCTCACATGATTCAAAACCTGTAAGACTTTCTTTATTCTATGGAACAAAGATTTAGATATTTGGAAAAAAAAAAAAAAATATGACGTTTCAAAGTGGCATAATTTTTGTTCCACAGAACAAGACAAACTTTGAAATATGTGTGGCAGGTTTGAAAAGACATAAACAAATGCTTGAATACTGAAGATTAGACGTCTGTTTAAACCTCTAACCCTAAATATGAGCAATAGTATTACAGGCCTAGAAAAACACTGCTGCTACGTCTTTGTGGTTGTAAGTGTGTGGGTGTGGTCTAAAAAGTTTCTCTCTTGTGAGGCAGCAGTTTATTTATTTTTATTTACTAAATGACAAGTTAGCAATTCACATGTACACCGTACGATTTAGGCAGCCGTTCAACTTTTAGACAAACTAGAAAGTGTGATAGCATGGAGTTTTGTCCAAATTCTCGTCAAAAACCTATCCAAACATAAATGTTTATCTGCTCAGTACACTTGTGTACAGAATTAAGATTTAGTGTGCATATGGCGTTACTCACCCAGGACGCCTGGGGCAAATGGGCTGCTGGCGTCCTTGACAATGCTAGACACATATTCATAATCATCATCTGTAGAAGATTGGCTCTCAGCTGCAGAAACATGTTTAACAGCATTTAACAACTTAAAAACCAAACTCAGAGTATAAGAGTGAAACCAGCACTGATCTAACACTTCTTGTTTACTGCTGCTAGATAGTGTTGGTTGATAAGGAGCCTCCGGGGAACTGAAGCGACTCATACATCACCAACAACAGACACTTTTCTTTATGGACTGTATTTGAGTCATTTATTATCAGCACTAGGGGTTAACATTTACATTATCCTATAAGGCAGATGCTTTCAACCTTAGGAGTTGAGGTTAGATTTCTGTTAACTGTTTTGTATATCACTTTTTTTTTTTTTTTTTAAGTTTCGGAGCACAGTTATGTAACTGTAGATTAAGACTTTCATATTTATGGAGCTTGTCTTGCATTAAAAATTTTGAAAATACATTAAAAAGAATGCATTTTAGGCAAGAAACTGCAGAAAAACAAATATAATAATAAATAGCTTATAATAACAAAATATAATAAATAAAAATATAATTTGTTAATAAATGAAATCAGCTTTGAAATTATTTTCTTTTACAATTTTTTTTATATTCTTTTGTCTTCACTAGAACATTTTAAAATGCCTGTGGTGTGACCAATACATTTTTAAAAGTACAAATAATCCATGTAACTCTCAGTTAATAGTTCATAAATCATGTGTCATAATTATAGAAAAAGAAGGATTTTTTTTTTAATGTTAACCCCCCTCCCCCATTTAGCACAAGCATTTAATAATTGATCTTTCGTGGAATGAATCATTGAAACACGTTCTTTTTATTTGATTAAAAATAAATAATATTGATAAATAATGTGTAAATTCACACAGAAAAATCTTTTTCCAGATCATAGTAAATAAAACACATAACGGCGCACTTACTTGCACTTGGGGATCGTGAAAGAGAGCTGTGTGGCTGAGGAAAACACATTTCATTTAATTCATTTTAATGATATTCTTTGCAGATCTTAATCTGTCATTATCAGGGTTAAAAAGACCGTGATCATCAGTCAAATACACATTAGCATCATATTCACAGGAAATATTGAATCTGTCAGGTTATTTTTACTAAATGTACTGCCTGTAAGTGTGCGCTAAAGCTTGTTAACTTGTGAGTGTGATCTCAGCTAGAAGCCTCATATCACAGGATGAGGATGAATGTGATGTGAAACACAAACAAGAAAGTAATATGGCACATCTTCAAGTGAGCAGACATGAATTACAGGCCAATAACTGCATATAAGTGCATCATATATAAGATTAATATGTACTTAGCACTTTCATTTAACAACTAATATGCTAACATGAAAATGAACCCATCTGCCAAGCAAAAATGCCTGCAAACATCTTATAACCGAGAGAACATTTACCTGTGAATCTCTATTCATGGACCTCAACTCCCCTGTGAAAAAAGAAAATGAATGAAAATGATTAAAATTATTACAATTAAAAATTATTAATCATTAAAAATGTGTAATTTTTGTTTTTATATTTTGTAATGTATGTATAGTATTGTTCCAGTTACATCTAAATATGGAAAATGTATTAAAAAATATTATTTTTTATGATTTTGTTAATTTTTTGCATTTCTTATTTCCTATTTAAATATTAAAATGCATACATTAAGCCTCTTAGCCTGGTATGTAACGGATGTGTACACATTGTGGCGCCGTATAAAACATCTAACATTTTAGCTCAGTAAATGGCATGAATTTGGAGGCGGGACTATCTGTTGGTTGACCAATAGCAGATGGAGAAGAGTTTATGATTCCAGCTTGAAAACACTGGCATGGTTCAAAAAGGAAATCTAGCTTACTATTCAGTATGCACTGTATGCTACTGACTATTTCTATTTAGTGGCACCCCAGTGGCATTAGAAAAATGACACACTTCACCTGTTAGGAATCTGTCAACACTTTAAAAGTTCAAAAGAGGATAAAACAAAAAGAGAATTTTAATTCCCTCAGAGATATGGAAATACAAGCTTCAAATAACTGACTTTTCACAGATAAACACCAAACGAGAGGGCTCTGAATACCCTGCTGATCACATGAAAGAGAAGAACGTGAACAGAACAGAGTCATGAGAGGACAGTGAAGGCAGCAAGCAGAAGTTTCCAGAACTTAACTCTCATAAAACAATCAAGTTCCCCCTGACTAAAACGATCTTCCTTTTAGTGCACAGTTTGCATTTTTTGTCTGCTTTTATTTTCAGTTCAGCAGATTTTAGTCTAGCAGGCTTCCGTTAGCCAAGAGGTATTCAGACTTATTTACAGTATGGGTTCAAATTAGACCAATCTATGTTTTTATGTAACTGACTTAAAAATATATATAAAAAGAAAAAAAGAGACGACTAACTTGTAAGACTAGTGTAAGCATTTTATGCAACCGACCACAGGACAGTGTTGTTGTTAATGTTAACTAAAGCTAAAAGTATTTAAAAAAATCTGCTAATTTAAATAACACAAATTAAATATATAAGAAATAGATTTTAAAAAATTGGAAAATTAGAAATGTTGCCTTGGCGCCTAGCTGAAATCAGATAAGTTCCAAAAGTACTAAAAATGATTTGAAAATGTTGAAAATTAAAAAATAAATGAAAGCTACACACTTTTTTACATTTACAAAAAAATTATTAAAACAAACTAAAATTAAAATAAAAACAGAAAATATAAAATGCAAGCTAATTCAAAATATTAATAAATACTACAATAGTAAATAAATAATACTACACCAACACTGGATCAGGGTGGTTGCTAAGTGGTTATTCCCTGGCTACTTAATTTTTAACTCGTTGTATCATCCCCCATTTAAAAACAAAGAATAAAAAAAAAAAAAAAAAAAAAAAAGAAGCCAATCAAAAGTCCCCTACCTGGCAATAGCTCATAACCCTCATGATCTGTCTTTTTGGGTGCCAGTCCTCCTCTCTGAATGGCTGTCAATGATCTGTCGTAACCCGGTGAGGTGGGAGAGGGCAGGACTGACATGGGCCTGCTTTTTGGTTTGACTGTACTATAGACAGCATTGTTCTTGCTTTTCTCTAAATCAGCATTGTCATAATGATGGACAGTGTTGGTATGAGAGGCAGAACCAGGAGGCTGTAATTTGGACTTGTTGACGACCGCGTAAGTGTCATTCATCCTGATCTGAGGAAGAGGATGAGAAAGCCTGGACTTGAGAGGCGAATTTCTGAAACCAAAAACAGACAAATACATATGTAAGTCAGGAATAAAATTATTTTTATTTTATGTAATATTTTAGAAAATAAATTTTAAATAAAATATATTTTTAAAAATTTCAAATCAATACATATTATTCATTAATTATATTAAGGGCAGCATAAAGTACACTTAAATAAAGTACAATAAAATGGAAATGGAAATGAAAAATAAATATACTAAAATGTATTTGAAATACATTTATTTCATGTTAAATATTTATTTATGTATAAATATTTATTTCTTTGTATACTTGAAAAACATTTACATCCTTATGTACTTAATAAAAAAACCCTGCAATTGTACTTTTAGTACTGTATACTAATCTGGCATACTTAAAATCTGCTAAATTGGAACAACTCATTTTGTACTTATTGCACTTTAATTATGTGGAAGTAGTGCTTAAGTCCAACTAAAGATATACTTGAATGTGCTAAAGTGGAACTATTTCAAGTATATGTAACAACTGTTTGCACCAATAAGAATTTTTAATTATTATTTGTGTTGTTGATTTTCTTAATTTTTTGTATGTGCAACTATGGATGTTATTTGGACCAGTTAGGTTTGACTATGGAGCCTGTAAATAACGTAAATAAAGGCTTGAGCCAATAGTATTCAGTGTTTTCTTTTATATACAGTATATATATATATATATATATATATATATATATATATATATATATATATATATATATATATATATATATACACACACACACACACACACACACACACACACACACACACACACACACACACACACACACAAGCTGGTTATTTACTATAAGAAACGGCCAATGTTAAAGAAGAGGAAAATAACAGTAAAGAAAACAGTATACCGCTATCACAGTGTACAAATGTCAGATTATACAACAAATACAAAACCCTACAGGTGCACCTTGTAAACACTAAATATATCTATAAGTATGTAAGATCAGTTTGGTAATTCTTACATCACAATGTAAATCAATTAAGTTTCACAGAGTCAACCAAGACCCAATCCAATGAAATCTTAGTTTCTTCCACAGTCAAATTGTGTCAAATCAAATAGTTCCTTTCTTTAGACTCTTTAACTTCAAAATTCAGTTAGTTTTGTTTTCCATCAGTCAGTGGAAAAAAAAAAAAAAACAGTTCAAAGATAAATCCGTGCCACATAACTGGGCATTAAAAAAAAAAAAAAAAAAAAAAAACAGAAGTAGAGAATTTCCCCGTACTTTCAACTGTGAAGATGAAAAGAAACAAAAATAACAATAACAAGTAAGCTGAGATTCCACCTCGTATGGCAGAAAACCATAGATTCACGATGAGAAGCTTATTCAGTCAATTGAGTGACCAGATCCGTGGGGGCTCGCCATCAACTGATTTCTAGAACTTTCAGTACCACCGCAACAAAAACCTGACCAAATCCATGTCAATAAATGATTTTATGAATATTTTATGACAAATGGTGATCTGCAGTCACACCAATCTGCGTCAGCTCTACTCTGCCACCCTTTTACAAAATGGAGGATTCAACTCTCCCTCTGCAGGGGAGCACATTATCGGTAGAGCAGACTTAAAGGGCCAGAACCACTTTTTTTCACATACATAATGCAATTGAATACAAAGACATTTTTTTTTCACCCAAAAGAAAACACTTCTCTTTCTTTTGTGAATTTAAAGAAATTAAAAATAAATAAAATGAAATAAATCACTGTTATGTATTGTGTGTGTTTTATCTTTTTAATTAATTTTCAACTCTTTCTGTGTGACTTAATCACCTGTGTTAAACCCTCCCCACCAGAATCTATGCAGGTCCCATTGCATTAGCTCTTACTGGCTGGCATGTGACTGGTACATCAAAGGTTTAGGGTAAGGATGTTGTAAGCCAACTACATTTAGAGAGTTAGTGAAAGTGGTGGTAAGGCCATAAAAAGTGCTTGGGCAACCAAAACTAACGGATTGCCCAATTCTCTATACTGCAATCTCTCTGGTTTTTCCTTTTTCCTTTGAGAGCGTCTCATTGAACATTCTGTCTCTTGAGAAGATTCACGCTTCTCAGCATCAGACGAACTATCACCAGGAACATTTGAAAGTGGTGCCCTAGTTTCCTCTTCGGGGTCATCCTTGACACTCCTTTGCTTTTCCTCAGCTGAACATTTAGGCAACGCTTCACTCAATTCACCTTCCAACATTTCACCACTCTCTGACATTTCATCCGATTCATTCTGCAAAGTGATGACTTCTCCAGTCAATTTTTCCTTGTGTGCATTGTCCAAGCATGCCTCTTGTCCTGCAGGATCCATCACGGTAGGTAACTTCTCATCACCTGGAGCTGCAGAAGGCAATTGAGGATCACATTACACAGGAGGACCCAAGGCAGGTGTTAAGATACCCAATGCCTCTTCATGAAATTCTTCATTAGTAGGAATTCTTATCCAGTATTCTGGAACCTCATTCTCCATTGACTTTGCAATATCGTCTGCACCATCCCCGTCGGGATCTCCACCACTAACCTGTTGACGGGTTGTAGGCCTTGAGGAAGGATTTGGTGGATTGGACGCCTTCTCGTTTGCTACAGCGAGAAATCCACATGGGAGCAGAAGGTCCAGATGCAAGGTACGTAATGGTCCTTTCTCCTTCAGATCTTACTGTATGTACTGGAAGCTCACCAACCCGATGTACCACAATGTAAGCAAATGGCTCCCATTTATCAGCGCACTAATGTTTTCCCCGCAAGCGAATCTGCCTCACTAAAACTCGATCACCAACTTCCAAAGTAGAATCAACAACATGTCTGTCAAACCTTATCTTGTTTCTTTCAGCATTCGTGAGTGCGTTGCTGGTGGCAATTTGATAGCTCTCCTCAAGTTTCTTTTTCAGTTTTAACACATGTTGGGAGTGTGACAGTCGCTTGCTGGTGGTAGGGAGACCAAAAGCTAGGTCGATGGGAAGGCGGGCTGCCTTCTTAACATTCATTTGTAAGGGGTGAACCCTGTTACTTCATTTTTCATACAATTGTATGAATGAGCGAGAGGTTTAACGAAGTCACACCAGTGAACTTTTTGTTCATCATTCATGCTACCTAACACGTTCAAAAGTGTCCTGTTAAATCTTTCCGCAGGATTACCAGGTGGATGATAGGGCGTGGTTCTTCCCTTTTTGATTCCAGAGATGGCACACAGTTCTTTTATAGTATGTGACTCAAAATCACGACCTTGGTCACTGTGTAATCTTTCTGGGAATCCGTAATGGATGATGAAATTGTCCCATAGAGCCTGGGCAATGGTTCGAGCCTTCTGATTGGCAGTTGGTATTGCCACTGCATACTTGGTAAAGTGATCTGTTATCACAAGTATGTCTTTGAAATTGCTTCGATCCAGCTCCAAAGAAAGAAAATCCATACACAACAACTCTAAAGGTCGAGTTGTCCGTATGTTAGTAAGTGGAGCTGCTTTCTATGGAGGAGCTCTATGGACCACACAACGAGGACAAGTCTTAATCTTTTGCTCCACGTCCCGTGTCATTTTTGGCCAGTAAAATCTGGACCTTGCCAAGTCAAGGGTATGATCTATCCCCATGTGGTCCATCTCGTCTTGAAGACTTCTCAGAACAGCTGCTCTGAACTCTTTAGGTAACACTAACTGGTAAGTTAGAACCTCTCCATCCTGTCTCTTTCGATACAGTATCCCATCTAGAAGCACAAAACCAATCCACACTCTCATCATGAGAGAAAGCTCAGGAAGTTCACCTCCCACGGTGGGAGAAGGTTTCTCTCCAGAGTTCAAGTGAGAAATCATTTGAGAGACAGTTGAGTCAGCACTCTGCTTTTCAATTAGATCCTGAACTGACAGGTGAGGTATGAGTGAAATTCCAAGTTTTTCTTCCTCATAGCTGCTTGGCACGGCACATGAACTCATAGCAAGAGACTGGACTAACACTGCTTGATTATTTGCACCTTCCTCAACCTCTTCAGCCATTGAACAAATCATATGCTTATCACAGATGGCTTCAACCTCATCCTGTGAAAGACTTGTTGTTCCTGGATTTTCTTGATGTAAGGTCAAGAATTTATCAATCCTCTCTTGTTCCTTTCTTGAGACAACATCTGTGGTCACTTCATGAGGACACCTAGATAAGCTATGAGCATCAAGATTAAAGATCAAGATCGTGCAACTTTTCAGTTACAGCCCACTTTAAAGCAAGAAATTTGAGTTTGTGTGCTGGCTAGTGACTCTCACTGAATGACAAACCCCTATCTTTAGGGTGAATGGGTCTGGCTTTGTGTTTTATGTTTCATTGTGTAATCGGATATGGTGTTTGGTCTTGGTGGTGTGACCAAAGATCAAGATCATGGCATGCAAAGACTTTATGCATTGAATTAAGCTTCCTTGTCACTATTTCCTTCCATTCAGGAATCAGCGGTGAGTTATTAAAATTGAAATCAATTTTGGAGTCTTCTGGAGACTTTGTCTGGTTAACAGAAGATGATGTCAACACAGCATTCTGATCTTTGGGCATGACACTCTGAATAGAATTTACTTCAGCCAGCCAAATTCTTGGTGGAAGGTCCACATTGTGCTCTATCTCATTCTTCAGCCCAGTGGGTAAGCAATTACCTTTGGCAGGAAGAGAAATCAAACAACTTGACACCAATATCCCGCCAGGCAAGGATAATGCATGTGGGGCTTCCACAATAACTCATCTGTCATTCACTGGGCTGGACATTCAGATTGACTCTTCAAGAACTACTGTCTTTTCAGCAGGAATAGTTTGAGGGACTCGACAGTTCAAGCTCACCCATGCCAGATTAACTTCCACATCCTGCCTGTGCACGAATTCGAGAACCTGCATAACTGCTTGGTAACCCTGGAGAATAGGCTGGTGATTCAGAGGCTTGGAAGATGTATATTCAGAATACAGGGAGTTCACGGTGTTAGTGCCTATGAGCACTTGAGCATTAGGTCTGCTATCTGGGATGATTAATGCGAGGGTCTGCACATCTATATCTGATCCCACAAACTCCTTTGGGAAGGTTATTGATGTTTCAGTATAACCCAAGTAAGGAACTTGACAGCCATTTGCACCTTCAATCTCAAGCAAGTGGTGCAAGGGTTGTATGGCTTGATTTGTAAAAACATCCTGATAAAATGATAAAGCAAAGGTGGTCACCTGTTACACAGTGTCAAGCAGACAATTAATCTCTTTATTAGCAATCACCGCTCTTGCAGTGCATTTAGTTCCTACAAGACCAGATGGGAGTCTTAAACAACATTTGTGTTCAGGAGTGGCATCCTCATCAGCAGGAGTAGATATCACAAAGTTGTCTGTGGGACTGATTTCTCCAGTTCCTCTTTGTCCCACAAAAGGAACTGAAGTTATTTTAAATCTTTGGAATCTGGAGCTTTGTTACATCTCTCCCACTGTAACTGCTTTTCTTTTAGCTGGCCCCAAGGAAGGATTTGGACTACCCTCACAGTGAGAGGCTATATGGCCATCCTCCCCACAATTAAAACAATACCAGGGTCGTGGCTTAGCTGGCTTGTTGGGTTGGGGATTGGTACCTTTGTTTATTTTGGGAGAGAATGTCTTGGCTGACCTTGATGGTGCGCTGGGCTCCTTAGACTCTTCACATTTTTTAGATTGTTTCATTGAGGCAATTTGATTTTGTAGCTCAACTACCTGTCGCTTTAATTCCTCCACTTTATCACACTTCTCAGCAGATAACGCAGCACTAATAGAGTGGAGGTTTGAAACCACACGCCTTGGGGGTCCGGAAGAGTGCTTGGCAGTGCCCAAGTGTTCATTTGCACTGCTTTTATAGCTTGCTTATCTTCTTCTGTTCGCAACAGCAGTAGCAAATCTGAGAATGCAGGTGGATTTTTCCTTTTCTGCTCTAGCTGAAGCTCAGTTATTATAGCATTGTTCCAGCACCCCCTGCAAAATTGTTTTAGCAAGTACCAATGGCGTTCCGTTACAGAAACACTGCCTCTCTTAATGGCTGTGCCCAGGACCTTTTGCAATCTGTGCAAGAACTGTGATGGTTTCTCACCAGCATTTTGAAATGTGCTCATAAACTTTGCAAAGAGCTTATCTCCATCCTCCACCATACCAAATGCTGAGTCTAGAAGCTCAAGATAATTACAAGGAGGGGATTATGGACTTTCACAATATAAGATGCAGGTGGGAGAAGACTGTAACTCATTAGCTGAGTATGAGGGCTTTCCTGAGAAAGGTCTCAAGAGCATTGAAGCAAGGGAATGTTGAAGGAGTATCTTCACTTCTCACAATATGCTCAACAACTAATCGCTGCACTTCAGCTGGAGTCACATCACTCACTGTTACTCTCAGTGGTGTGCTCACATCAGCATTGGACCTTGAAGATGATGTACTAAACTGTGGCAAAGTATTTTTAGTTTTTGGCTGAAAGATGATTGACTCATTGGAGGGTGTTTATTTGTTTATTTGTTTGTTTATCTGTATCTCTCCCAGTCTGTGGGAGAGATACAGCAGAGGCTGTAAGTTTAGATTCAAGATTCAAGATTTTTATTTGTCACATACACAATTATATAGAGAATATATAACCAGCAATGAAATGTGAGTCAGGTCCACTCAATGGACAGTGCAATTATTAAAGAATAAAACACAGAGGAAAATATACATAAATATAGGTATGAAAAAAATTAAATAAAAGTAAACAATAAAAATAAAAGAATAAAAGATAATAAAAAAGTATACTGTAGAATTAAACATAGAATAGAAAATAAAATCTGCATGAAAGTATACTGTATTCTTAAATATTAACATACACAGGAATGTACAAGAGGTGAGTGTGCATATGTGCATTATACTGTAGTCTTAAATATTAAGATACACAGGAATGTACAAGGGGCGAATGTGCAAACAGGTTGTGACACCGTCAATATGTCAGTATGAGGTAGAGAATGATGAATATCTTACTGATTAAGTGATTATTAAGTGAAATCATTTTGATGGTTTTGAGTTTAGGAGCCTGATGGCCTGGGGGAAGAAACTCCTCCTAAGTCTCAGTTTTTGCCATCAGGCTACGGAAGCGCTTACCAGATGGCAGCAAAGTGAAAAGACCGTTGGTAGGGTGGTTTGAGTCCTTGATGATTTTAACAGCTCTGCTTTTGCAGCGTTTAAGGTAGATGTCCTGCAGTGAGGGGAGAGGAGACCCTGAGATGCGCTCAGCTAAGCGCACAACTCTCTGCAGGGCTTTGCAGTCTTGACTGGAGCTGTTCCCATACCACACTGATATACACTGAGTCAATACACTTTCCATGGCCCCTGAATAGAAAGTTTTCAGGATTGTAGGCGAAACCCTGAATTTTCTCAGCTGTCGCAGATGGTACAGTCTTTGCCTGTCTTTATTAACCTGTGTTTGAATGTGGGTAGTCCAAGTCAGGTCCTCGGAGATGTTTACACCTAGGTACTTGAAGCTGCTCACCCTCTCCACAGGGGTCCCGCTGATCATAAGAGGGGTATAGGGCTGCTGCTGTCTCTTTCTGAAGTCCATAATCAGCTCTTTAGTTTTACTCACATTCATAGAGAGACAATTGTCCTGGCACCATAATGTGAGTTTTTTCTACCCCATCCAAGTATGCGGCTTCATTATTGTTGGAAATGAGTCCCAGAACCACAGTATCATCAGCAAATTTGATTTTAAAATTTGAGAATAGATGTGGAGCTGTGGGAAGACACGCAGTCATGTGTGTAGAGAGAGTAGAGCAGGGGACTCAGGACACAGCCCTGTTTAGCCAACTTGTGCTGCAAAAGCTCTTCCATCGGCTTGCCTGTTACTTTTGAAATTGCTCGTAGCCCTTCTGTGAAAGTGTGGGTTGCACTGCTGCTTGCTGCCGGTGTATAAGGGACTTAATACTGTAAGTAACATCAGATGAGGTAGGGCTCTAAAAGGTACTGGGAAGAGCAGGCTGTAATGATTGCGTCGCTGAGTTGTGCCTGAATTCAACGATAAGTTGTCTTTGAAACTCTGTCTTAGGATCATCAATACAGATGTATCGTTCAATTGAGCCATAATCTGCCAGGTGTTTTTTTGATTATGGTTGATGAAAGTGATAATAAAAAATTATCATTAGATTTATTCTTAGATTTATTATGTGATTTAAATATTTTAATATTTATTTTTATATTTATTGATCTAAAACAGAAAAAGTTTACTCTGATTTAATGTATGACAGTAAAGAAATAAAAGTTTTTGTGTTTTTTTTTCTGAAGTGTATGTAAATATCTGGTTTCAGCTGTATATGTATGTATATAAACACCAGCTGGTTATTTACTAGAAGAAATGGCCAATGTTAAAGAAGAGAAAAAAATAATATACAGTTGTATAACAGGGGTAAAAAAACAGTATACCGGTATCACAGTGTACAAATGTCAGATTGTTCAACAAATACAAAACCCTACAGGTGCACCTTGTAAACACTAAATATATCTATAATTATGTAAGATCAGTTTGGTAATTCTTACCCATCTATGAAATTTGTAACTCACAAAAATCACAATGTAAATCAATTAAGTTTCACAAAGTCAACCAAGACCCAATCCAATGAAATCTTAGTTTCTTCCACAGTCAAATTGTGTCAAATCAAATAGTTCCTTTCTTTAGTCTCTTTAACTTCAAAAATCAGTTTGTTTTGTTTTCCATCAGTCAGTGGGAAAAAAAGTTCAACAATAAATCCGTGCCACGTAGTTGGGCATTAAAAAAAAAAAAAAAAAAAGAAGTAGGTCCCTTATACCAGTGGTTCTCAACCACATTCCTGGAGGACCCCCATCACTGCACATTTTGCATGTCTCCTTAATCAAACACACCTGATTTAGGTCACCTGCTCATTAGTAGAGATTCACAGACTTGAAATGGGTGTGTCAGACAAAAGAGACATGCAAAATGTGCAGTGATGGGGGTCCTCCAGGAATGTGGTTGAGAACCACTGCCTTAGACAGTCCAGAAAGAGAATTTCCCCGTATTTTCAACCATGAAGATGAAAAGAAACAGAGTTAACAATAACAAGTAAGCTGAGATCCCACCTCATATGGCAGAAAAATGGTAGTTTTACAATGAGAAGCTTATTCTGTCAATTGAGTGTTCAGATCCGTGGGGGCTCGCCATCAACTGATTTCTAGAACTTTCAGTTCCACCGCAACAAAAACCTGACCAAATCCATGTCAATCAATGATTTTATGAATATTTTGTGACAAATGGTGATCTTCAGTCACACTAATCTGCATCAGCTCTACTCTCCCACCCTTTTACAAAATGGAGGATTCAACTCTCCCTCTGCAGGGGAGCACATTATCGGGAGAGCAGACTTAAAGGGCCAGAACCACTTTTTTTCCACATACATAATGCAATTGAATACAAAGACTCAAATAAATGAAAATCAAATGAAAACTTTTTTTTTTCTCCCAAAAGAAAACACTTCTCTTTCTTTTATGAATTTAAAGAAAAAAATTATAATAAAATGAAATAAATCACTGTTATGTATTGTGTGTTTTATCTTTTTAATTAATTTTCAACTCTTTCTGTGTGACTTAATCACCTGTGCTACATATACTTCAGGTACACTTTGAATATCTTGCATTTAAAGACTAATATTATTCATAAATCATACAATCCTCATCAACAGTGACATTAAAATGCATTTTAGGCTTAATGTTAAGTAGTAGTCTATATAAAGTTTAATTATAATTTTTATATCAGTACTGTAAGTCTCAAGCAATAGGTCAGTAAATATGTTAATAGACTTGAACAATAGTTTGAAATTGTATTTTAAATATATTACCTTTTTTACTAGGGCATGCGCCTAAGACATTTTTTTTTTACTTGGACCAGTAAGAAAGCATCCAAGCAACACAGCAGAGAGTTGTGCGCAAACAAGCATCCACAGAAAACACAAAATAATTCATATTATTACCTGCATTGGTGCATAGTACAAAAATTAGTATCTCAGAAACATATGATCAAGAGAAGAGATCACTAGCATGACAATTACATTGCTAGTTTATAAACCAAAGTGGTTTGTATAAGATTATACTGTGACGTAAGACTACACAGTAGCTCATTCACAGAAAATAGAAAGTTTATCTTCCACATTTTGCTGTGGGCGGCTTGACTACTTTGGTGCATTGTGGGACCACATCTACAGCAACGTCTAATGACTGTCTGTCACATTTGCATTCAATGTTTCTTATGAAAAATGCTACTGACCCAAGGGAACTGCAACGGCAGAACACAGTGACTTACAAATGATTAAATTGCTTGTTTGCTCGGTATAATCTGAGCATTAGCGGAAACAGCGTCCGTGTAAAATATTCACATCTTTAGATCAATCATTATTACAAAAGTCATAGTCATCTGTATGCAAAGCAGAAATGTCACCATGAACAAGTGCCTGTGCAGAGAAATACATATCCAGCTATACGTCGATGACTTATGAGATCAACTCACATTAACTCCAGTTACATGTTAGATGAGAAAAGTTCAAATCGCTCCCTGTGGGGTGCGAGACAGAACCGACAATAACAGCTTGTGAGCATCTTGGGTGAATCCAACTGTGTGACGCACAGAAGTGTAGTTAGCAGATTTGCACAGTTGTCAATTTAAAACTGGCCTCCGGCTGCCACCACTGCTGGTTTTAATCACAGACATCCGCAAACGGGGTTAGAAATGTGGAAATTAGGGTCTGTGTGGTCTTACCGTGTTTCAGGGGGTAGACTGATGCTGCCTAATGATCCTGATTTCAGTGAAGTCTTCGCTGGAACCGCATTGATGTACAGAGAGGCTGAAGTTGAGTTTCCAATATAAAAAACAGAAAAAAACCACAAACAAACTGTGAAATAAGTACACAGTGTGGTAACGCGGCTACACAGAGCGTGTCAACTGTTGAAGGATGCCTATACATTTGCATAGAGGAAGCACACAGCGAGTGTGCTTCCTGCTAAACTGCTTTTTTGAAGCTCACGGCTCCAAGTCTTGAGGAAGTAAAACATGATGTGATGTAAAAAACAGATGTAGTGGTAAAGTGAGTATATTTAAAAAAAAAACACTTGTAGAGGAAAATATAGATACTGTTTCTACCCAAGATGTCAACAAACGGAAATTGTTCTTTTGTCACAGAGAAAACCATTCAACGTACCAACAAGCACAGGGACATTAGTACAGCACGTCATCTAGCACAAGAACATTAGGTAACAACTGATAAACCCACAAATTTCATAATTCTGTTATTACATATTTTGCAAACTATCCTAGTGACTATTGCGTACAATAAAAGTCAGAGAAGCAAAAGCTGTCAAGGCCCTTCAAGGGCAAAAAACACCATCTTGGTCCCATAAGAAAGTAGTTCAATGAGTCATGGCCTACATTTAAAGTCTATGATAGCTCATTATGAGGGGATTCACATCACTCAAGCGCTGAATGTCACTGAATGTATTTTAATGCAAATTTCAGCATTATGACAAAGAGGAAGGTTATCAGTGAATAGCAACTTAAATTTCAGTGTGTTCCTCATTAAAATCTGATGGCCTCATTTTTGACAGCATCACTTTTGTATGGAAAGCAAACAAATATCTCTTTTCTTGTGTTTAGAAAATGATACAGGTTTGGACTGACATGAGAGTAAGAAAATGATGACAAAATTGTAATTTTGGGGAGGTGAAATTACCCTTTAAATTCAATATAATTACACCATTATTCAAAAGTGTGGGGTATGTAAGATTTTTTAAATTCTCTTATGCTCACCATAGTTGCATTTATATAATCAAACATACAGTAAAAACTATAATATTGTGAAATTTTATTATCATTTAAAATATGAATTGTCTATTTGAACATATTTTAAAATTCAATTTATTCCTGTGATCAAAGCTGAATTTTCAGCATCATTACTCCAGTCTTCAGTGTCACATGATCCTTCAGAAATCATTCTAATATGCTGATTTACTGATATACAAGATTCAATGTGAAACCATGGTAATTTTTTTTTTTCATGATTTTTTTTATGAAAACCATGGTACATTTTTTTTCAGGATTATTTTTTGATCAATTTAATAATGCATCCTTGCTGAATAATTTTTTTTTCATATAAAAAAAAAAAATCTTACTGACCTCAAACTTTTGAACAGTTGTTTATGTCTTACCTCTGTATTCTTGTTTTTCATCTCCAAGACCTTCTGAAACATCTGAGCAACCGTATGAAAGACAAATGCATACTGTTCCTGAAGAGATTCACACAAACAAAGCACTTGACATCAGGAATTCACATGCTGTTGTGAAATATGACAGACAAGGCTAAATGGGCCTATACCCATGTGATAAAAACATACACGCTTTGATTATTACTTTAAAGAGAAGAAGCTCGATAACTGTTCAAGAATCCATTCTGTAGATAATTTCCATTGTATGTGCCATGCAAAAAATCACATTCTTATGTTACCTTGGTCTGCACAGCCGAAGGTCTCTGTCTTCTGAGCTCTAACACCAGATCAAATATATTAAAATCCTCCTGTATTTGCTGAGAATAAAAGAAAACATGTTTCATGTGATCACTGTGTATGTGCTAAATAAGTGTGTGTTTGTGTATATATATATATATATGACACCTTTTGCTGCCTTTTTTAACTTTAACTTTTTTTTCTAAATTTAACTTTAAAAATGACATGCTTGGGCTTCCAGTTATGGCCGCCTGAGAGTTTGATGCGGAAATCCTCCTGTATTTGCTGAGAATAAAAGAAAACATGTTTCATGTGATCACTGTGTATGTGCTAAATTAGTGTGTGTTTGTGTATATATATATATATATATGACACCTTTTGCTGCCTTTTTTAGCTTTAACTTTTTTTTCTAAATTTAACTTTAAAAATGACATGCTTGGGCTTCCCGTTATGGCCGCCTGAGAGTTTGACGCAGAAAGTATTGCTCCCACAGAAAATCCTATTTTTATTGGACTAATCTAAGTAAAGCACGATTATGCGCCTATTTTTCTTCTCTCTAAACTGGATAGACATCGTTGAGTGGCTTTTGAAGATGTCTCCTAAGAAACCTGCCGATAACAAGAAAGAAATGACTAACGTTACTGAAGATAGCTCTACGCTAGTGTCAGCTAGTCTGACATCACCTCCAGCGTGGTTTCAAACAGAGCTGGAGAGGGTTTTTTTTGTGAAGATTCAAATCATGATAGACGGGTGTTTGTACGAAATAAGGGACTCAGTAGACAAAGTACATAGTGACCTTCAGGAAACGAGACAAAAACTAAGCGAACTTGAATCACGTCAGGATGGAGCTGAAGGGGCTATTGTGAATATGCACGAAGACTTTACGGAGGTTAAGAAGTACATGGAATGTGAAATGCTTACCCTGAAAGATAAGGTCGATGATCTTGAAAATCGCTCTAGATGGAATAATCTACGTCTCGTGGGTTTCCCTGAAGGGGTTGAAGGGAGAGATGCAGTGTCGTTTACGGAGGAATGGCTCCCTAAAATCATCGGTGTTGATCAGGAGGGCCCATTTGAAATTGAGCAGGCCCACCGTACACTTCAGCATCGGCCAGCAGAGCACGAAAGACCGAGAGCCATCGTGATTAAACTACTTCGCTCCAAAGATACAGTCTCAATAATGAATGCAGCGCTGGAGAAAAAGGATCTCCTATACGGCAATTCTAAAATTATTTCAACAACCTTCTATATAAGAAGAAACAGTCGTTTACTTCTCTTAGAAGACAGCTCCGGGACCACAATATCTTCTACAGCAGGGGTCAGCAACCTTTTCAGCATGACGTGCCATTTTTAATTTTTCTGATTAATAACCACTGTGCCAACACCCCCCCCCACCCAATGCATTCTGTATTATACAGAAAGCATTAATGCTTTGTACAGTACATACACATTTTTAAATGATATGATTAAAAAAACAATAGGCCTATTTGATTTTCATGCAAATACTTTCTTAAGATTTTTTTTTAAGTTTTCAAAAGTTTCTTGAATAACAGATATACAGTGTGACCGCATTGAACATCACTATGTGTGTGTGTGTGTGTGTGTGAGACGATGCCAATGCATTAAAACCGTTAAGTTTAATATTAATTCGCTGCTTTAATTGATGCGCGCGCACACACACCACTGGCACACAGATCTGAGATCGCGCACAGATCTGAGATCTGGCTACTTTGCTACGCTATTTCCTTAGCGTTCTTTCTATTATAGGCTACTGTTCGAGATTGTTTTGATGAGTCATTGTTGCGGTATGTGTTAGGCTATGTTTGCCACTGTTTATTTTTTCTTTTTCTTTAAATGATACCTGATAGAGATAAATATAAATATCTGTCCTGAAATATTAATGGTATTAATAACAACCTAAAGAGAAAGAAAGTATAATTGTTTTTAAAGAAAAACAAGACAGACATTGCTCTCTTACAAGAGACCCATATGACTGAGGTTGACCATTGTAAGTTGTCATGGCAGTGGCCAGGACAAGTGTTTTTTGCCTCATATAGCTCACACAAGAGGGGTTGCTATTTTAATAAATCATGTACATGGTTAAAGACAGCTATGGAAGATATATCATTTTAAAAGGACATATTGCTTCTGAGATGGTCACAATGGTAAATGTTTAAGGCCCCAATCAAGATGACCCTGAATTTTTTCATAACTTACACTTTAAACTTCCCCTACCCTGTACAATCGTTGGGGGTGACTTTAACTTAGTCCTAGATCCAGCAGATAGATCACCCTTTAAATGTTCCCCCTTAACCCCATCAGCAAGGGCTGTGAAGCACATAATGGCTAAATTGGAACTGATTGATATCTGGAGGGCTTTGCATAAGACCCAACACAACTTTTCAATTTTTTCTCGACCCCATAAAAGTTTCTCAAGAATAGACTTTTTTCTTCTACATAAAAGACAGGAGCACTTTGTGGACTCGTGTGAATACCTTCCACAAACTTTATCTGCTCACTCACCATTAGTTCTTACAGTTAATGCCCCTACCATTAGAGCACACCCTAAAAGATGGCGATTTAGCAATTATCTTCTTAACAACTCTGGTTTTATAATATCCCTAAATGATAATATAGAACATTTCCTGCTCCTTAATAAGGGCACTGCTTCTTCCGGGGTTGTTTGGGAGTCACTCAAGGCTTACCTAAGGGGAATAATTATAGCATACTCATCTGGCAAAAAGAAAAAATATCAAAATCAACTGAACTTACTTTCAAAAGACATTAAGAAATTGAAACTGGACTGTTCTGCATGTGGAGATGAAAATATGTATATGAGACTAAGATCATTGCAGCTAGAGTATGAAATGTGGTCAACCAAGGAAGCAGAATGTGCCTTTCTTAGATCGGAACAATGTTATTATGAGCAGGGGGACAAAATCGGTAAGTTGCTGGCCTGGCAAATACGAAAAGAAGACTCAGTAAGGTCTACAAATGCAATTTGTCAAACTGATAACTCTATCATTAGAGACCCTAATCTGATCACACAGGAATTTATGCAGTTCTATAAGTTGTTATATGCTTCCCAGGGTACCAATTTGGTGGAAACAAACAGTTTTCTGGATAGATTGGACATATCTTCACTTAGAGAGGGACATTTCCGAGGTCGAAATACAAGAGGCCATGTCATCTTTAGCAGTTGGCAAGTCGCCTGGTATAGATGGCTTTTCCATAGATTTCTTTAAAGCTTTTTTGCCTAAATTAATTGACCCACTGAAGGATATGTATGCTCATTATACAGAGACTCAATGTATACCAGAAACACTAGAGCAAGCTATGATAACCCTTTTACTTAAGCCTGGTAAGGACACCTGTTTATGCGGCTCCTATAGACCGATCTCATTGCTCAATTCAGATATTCGCGAAAATTCTTGCATTAAAGTTGAAAAAAGTAATTTTACAATTGGTACACATCAGACAGGACTTAATCAGAATAGATCTCTAGTTGATAATGTTTGGAGACTTCTAAATGTAATTTTTCTGCCTCTCAGGTGGACATCCCTGTTATTGCTGTTTCTTTAGACGCCGAAAAGGCCTTTGAGCGAGTTGAATGGCCATATCTGCTCTCAGACCTTCAAAAGATGAATTTTGGTCCTAAATTTCTCAGTGTGGTAAAAATGCTCTATAACCACCCAACAGCAGTCATTCAGACCCACACTGAGATCTCCGCTCAGTTTTCCTTGGAGCGAGGCACAAGGCAGGGTTGCCCATTGTCACCTCTTTTATTTGCTCTAGCAATAGAGCCTTTAGCTATTGCAATTCATTCACATGATGCTATTTACGGCTTCACAGTCCTTCAATCTCAGCATTTAATTTCATTGTATGCAGATGATATCGTGCTGTATTTGACAAATATAGATTCTTCTGTACCAGCCTTAGCAACTTTATTACAGGAATGATATCCGGCTATAAAATTAATATGAATAAGAGTATTTCTATGCCTCTCAATATGAGTGCTACTCAACTAGCCCTTGAGAACTTTCCCTTTTCTTGGAGTACAGATAAATTCACATATTTGGGATTACAAATACCCAGGGATCTTTCTTGACTTCATCACTTAAACTATGCCCCCTTACTTTAAAGAGTAGAAGGGGATCTAGATAGGTGGAAATCCCTCCCTATCTCTCTTATTGGCAGAGTAAACTCTATTAAAATGACTGTTCTGCCAAAATTTTTATATCTGTTTCAGACACTCCCTCCTGTGTTGCCAAAGTCTTTCTTTAAGGATCTTCATGGAATTATTTCTAGATTCTTATGGAAAGGTAAAGTGCCATGAGTCAAGTTAAGTGCGCTATTTATGCCATTCCAAAATGGTGGACTTAAGCTACCCAATTTTTGGAGGCACAAATACAGGGTATAGCTCTCTCTGCAACACCTTTTGTCCCTATAAACTGTTTGAAGAAACTGACTTCTAACCCTTTGATTGCTGGTACTTGTAAAATTTGTGAAGATTTGTGCAAAAAGTTGAATTGCAGGCAGACTAATTGTTTAGATCCACTGCATTCTATTATAATTTCTGTCTACCTCCTGTTTTTAAAGATGGTTTTTCTAAACAGTGGTATGATCCAGGCATTCAAACTTTTGACAAGCTTTATGAGGGTGATACACTTATGTCTTTCGAACAACTACAACACAAATACTTTCTCCCTTCTAAATTTTTCTTTAAGTACCTACAGGTTAGACATTATATTCAGACTCAGCAAGGTGGTCGTTTATCGAACCTCTCTCTTTCCCCTCTCAAGGCCATCCTGTTTGACAAAAGAGATCCTAAGGGTTTTATCTCAGTTATCTATGGCAAGTTGCTCCAGGCGATGACTGGGGCTGTTTGCAATGCTAAATCTAAATGGGAAAAAGACCTGGAGTATTTATTTACTGATGATTAGTGGGAAACGATATGCGAGAAAGCTCAGACTGACTTTTAATTAATTCAATTTAATGTAAGACATAGAGTTTATTACATCCCAGCCAGACTAAATACCTTTAAAAGAACTTACTCAGAGCTTTGTCCTAGATGTAAAGTGGACAGAGGGACTCTGGTCCATATGCTGTGGCCTTGCCCTGATCTAGAGGACTACTGGAAAGGGATCTTGGAGATCATCGCTATAGTTGTTGGTAATAATGTACCCAGGGAGCCCAGACTTATCTTCCTGGGGGACACTTCACTACTTAAAGAACAAAAGGGGATTAATCTGAGGTTTGTAAGAATAGCTCTTCTAGCAGCCATCAAATGTATAATGTTAAAATGGAAGGTTTCGGGAACCTCATTCGACTTCTATGTGGACTAAGGAAGTATCATCTTATGTGCCTCTTGAAAAAATAACATTTCCCCTGAAGAAGCGTCAAGATCTGTTTGTAAAACACTGGGGTAGCTTCCTCTCTTATTTGGGTATATCAACAGGACAGAATATATAGACCTCGTCAAACTATCTATCTTTTACTTTTTTAAATCAATATTTGTTTCATTTGTTTACTTGTGGCACTATGGGATGGAGATTTAGGGTTGTAGGGTTATGTTGTAGGGTTATATGGGGAAGACCTGTTCAGGCTAATTTGTATTTTGTACTATATATTTTATTGTAAAAACTTAATAAACAGAGTGTTCAAAAAAAAAAAAAAAGACATGCTTCACTCTCAAGTGCTGTGCATATAATTTTGTGTTGCTTATGGTGTTCATACCTCCATCAGCAGTAGATCATTGACATAGTCAACAGCACAGATGACCCCCGTTCTACCGCAGCCGGCACTGTAAAGAGAGAGAAGCCATCACATTTCCATATCATGATATGATCTGTTCCCTCCTGAGTCTCAGTTCAGAGGGTCACAGGGGGAATTATGGGCCATATTGTCGGACTGAGCCTCTCTCATGTATATAAAGAGAGGGTAATGAGTGAATCTGTGCTGAAGTCTGGAAGTTAACTGGCTTTTCCAGCGCCACATCAGGTGCTGAATATTTAACATGTCTCGCTTCATTTAAATGGTGCCATTAAAATGCATGGAACCAGAGGAACACAGGCCGGCCCCTGCTGCACCCTAACAACACGGACTGACTCGACCTGATGAATTTTCATGGGCAGATGGGTCATTTGTCAGAGGCACAGAAAAACACAGAGACGGCTGTGCGTGTGATACAGACCTGCAGTGGATCACTACAGGGTCCGTCTGGTTGCCCTGTTTTTGACGAGCCAACTCCATCATACCCAGAATGCCATCCGGCATGTCTGGAATTCCATGGTCCGGCCAGGCAGTATACTGGAAATGAGACACTTTGCGAGTTTCCTGTGTGGAAAGATGGCGAGTGTTGACCTCTCAATGGATTACGGTTTCTTCACCAAATTACAATGCTTGAAACGAGCTAAAATGGGAAACATCACACACTGAGATAGTAATGGCGGTTCCTTGTTTGGAACCATGTCAGAGTAAACAGTGTTTTAAAAGACACTCAAAATGAAGTACACTGCAATTTTGTGGTTTGACAAATTTTCCTTAAAAACACAAATAGAAACACTCTTGAAGGAATGGTTCACCCAAAATATATATAACGGTATTTATATGGGTGTGTTTGTGTGTGTTTATATATATATATATATATATATATATATATATTATATTTATATATATATATATATATATATATATATATATATATATATTATATATATATATATATATATATATATATATATATATATTATATATATATATATATATATATATTATTCTTTTGTTATCTGTGTTTTTGTTCTGTTGCTGTCATTCTGTTGCACTATGGAGCTTCTGTCACAAAAGCAAAATTCATCATATGTGTGAACATACCTAGCAATTAAGCTCATTCTGATTCTGATTATTTTTTGTTTTGCAGAGATTAATACTTTTCTTCTTAAAGGATAGTTGGTTACAAAAAAATTCAAATAAAAGAAGTTCTTTTTAACTATATTCAACATTTAATCCAATCCTGTTTAAATGTGTCTGCTGTTTACACAATATTAAGCGTCAAAACTATTTCCAAATCAGCATATTAGAATGATTTCTGAAGGATGATGTGACACTGACAACTGGAGTAATGATGCAAAAAATTCAGCTTTACCATTAATGAGTTCACAATATTACTGCATTTTAATCCAATAAATCCACCCTTGGTGAGCATAAGAAATCAATATTTGTTATATTTTTGCATGTGTTTATAGTATATATATACACACACATACAGTGCTGTGAAAATTTTTGCCCATTCTTGTTTTTAAAATGTTTGCATGTCCCACTTGAATGATTCAGATCATCAAGCAAATTTTAATATTACACAAAGATAACCCAAGTAACTACAAAATGGAGTTTTGAAATAATTATTTCATTTATTAAGGGAACAAAGCTGTCCAAACCTGCCTGGCCCTACATGAAAAAGTAATTGCCCCCTAAATCCAATAACTGGTTGTGCCACCCTTTGCAGCAACAACTGCAATCAAGCGTTTGCGGTAACTGGCAATGAGTCTTTCACATTGCTGTGGAGGAATTTTGGCCCACTCTTCTTTACAGAATTGTTTTAATTCAGCCACATTGGAGGGTTTTTGAGCATGAATGGACTGTTTAAGGTCATGCCACATCATCTCAATCGGATTTAAGTCTGGACTTTGATTTGGGCACTCCAAAACCTTCATTTAGTTTTTCTTGCTGGTGTATTTGGGATCACTGTCCTGCTGCATAACCCAAGTTGCAAAGTTGAAGTTGAAGCTGCAAAGCAGCCCCAGACCATCACACTACCACCACGATGTTTGACTGTCTCTTTCTTATTGTTGAATCATGAACACTGACCTCAACTGAGGCATGCTGTTCTAGGTTCTTTTATGACCTCAGATGAGTCGTCGTTGCACTCTTGGGAGTAATTTTGGGTGGTCGGCCACTCCAGGGAAGGTTCACCACTGTTCCAAGTTTGATCCATTTGTGGATAATGGCTCTGACCATGGTTCGCTGGAGCCCCAAAGCCTTAGAAATGGCTTTAAAACCCTTTCCAGATTAATACATGTCAACTATTTTGCTTCTCATCTGTTCTTGAATATTTTTAGATCGTGGCATGATGTGTTGCTCTTTATAGGGATACTCCACCCCAAAATTTAAATTTTTTCATCTTCGGAACACAATTTAAGATATTTTGTATGAAAACCGGGAGGCTTGTGACTGTCCCATAGACTGCCAAGTAAATAACAGTGTCAAGGTCCATAAAAGTAAAAGTCATCGTCAGAATACTCCATCTGCCATCAGACGTGCAATCTGGGTTATATGAAGCGACAGGAACACTTTTTGTAAGCGAAGAAATCAAAAATAACAACTTTATTCAACAGTTCCTTTGTCAACAGTCTCCTCTGTGTCTCTCTACATCACCGTATGCTGCGTATGCTCCTCTGTATCATCCGCTCCACAAGGATGCGCTGTTTTCTTTCAAATCAAAGCTAAATACATGTTGAAAAAGCACATCCATGTGGCGTGGATGATACAGAAGAGCATACGCAGCATACGGTGATATGGAGTGACACAGAGGAGACTGTTGACAAATGAATTGTTGAATAAAGTCGTTATTTTTGTTTTCTTTGCTTACAAAAAGTATTCTCATCACTTCATAACGTTACGGTTGAACCACTGATGGCAGATGGAGTATTCTGACGATGCTTTTCATATTTTTTCTGGACCTTGACACTGTTATTTACTTGTCAGTCTATGGGACAGTCACAGGCCTCCCAGTTTTCATCCAAAATATCTTAAATCAAACGAAGATTTTACAGGTTTGGAACGACATGGTGGAAAGTGATTAATGACAAAATTTTCATTTTGAAGTGGAGTATCCCTTTAAGCATACTTCACTTTGTCAGACAGGTGCTGCATCTCAATGTGCCTACTTATACTACGCCCTTAAAGTATGTACTCTTTTGGTGAAGAAAAAGTACACACTTTTGAGTGTGTAGTAGAAGAGTACATGCACCCTGTCACTGTAAACTGGCCTGTCAATCATCTTGTCACAGTTAACCTCCACATTTGATTTAATTTAACTTCCTACCGTACTGGAGAGAAAATAAGTAGCTCGTTGATCTGTCAGTCGTGGGTCTCCTATGCAAGAACTCTGCTCATATTTTATGCATAATGATGCATTTAAAAGTTAACGGCCAAATGGATGTTTAGAAAGTTCACATTGCTGTTGCAGATGAAATATAACACGGATAACAATATATATATATATATATATATATATATATATATATATATATATATATATATATATATATATATATTTTACCAGGTAACATTTTGATTATTAGTAACTCAAACCCCCTTTTGTAAACCTCTCTACTAGGGCTGTTACGATATTAGATTCTTCATATCACGGTTATTGGGGCCATAAGAATTCACGATATCGATATATCGTGATATCTATAGAAACCTTGGGGGGAAAAAAGATATCAGTCAAATTATTTTTTACTTTGTTTATTGAGCTTTTCTTTTTCACCCAATGAACATCAGGATACTGATAAATGCAGGGCACAAGACTCTGGCTTTCTCCATCTTCTTTGAAGCTCCTATGAAATAAAAAGAGAGAAAATACTGTCAAAAGATGTCATTTGTTAACATTAATGTATTAACTAACATGAATGAACAATGAACAATACATTTATTACACAATTTATTAATCTTTGTTAATGTTAATAAAAACAGATTTATTCATTGTTCATGTTAGTTCACAGTGCATTGTTTACAAACACAACTTGTGATTTTAATAATGCATAAGTATTTGCTGAAATTAACATGAACTAAGCTTAATAAATGCTGTGGAAATATTGTTCATTATTATTTATGTTATTTATATATGTTAACTAATGTAATTAACTAATGTTAACTAATGAACCTTACTGAAGAATGACCACAGATGAGGCATTAAGTGCATGGCAGTGCGACCAACTTAACATTTTACAGTTTAATGTAGC
Organism: Cyprinus carpio; assembly: GCF_018340385.1. NCBI lineage: Eukaryota > Metazoa > Chordata > Actinopteri > Cypriniformes > Cyprinidae > Cyprinus > Cyprinus carpio. The sequence continues at coordinate 5,970,850 of NC_056604.1, forward strand.
AATATGGTCGCTCGGTTTTTCAAGATCAGTTTTAATAGTGTAACTGTTAATAGATTTGATTTGAACAAAGAAATAAAGTGTTGCTACACACAGGCGTATTGATTGCAAATACAAAAATAAGATGAGTGTAGAGAATGCGGTACTTATTAAAACAATCACCCTTTACTTAAATATATGAACACAGAAAACCACTGTTAACAGATTAATATAATGTTTCCCATTCTATGATTAGTAAAATAATGGCAACTTACTCTGATGAACATGGCTCTCCTCGGAGTAGCTGCTAGCGCTGCATCTTCTTCTTGTATGACAGGTATCAGCGTTAAGGCACAGAACTGCCACCTGGGAGCTCAACCAGGTACTGGCGCTGGAGTTATTTACATGTGGTGTTCTCATAACTGTTCATTTTAAATATTGCGGTTATCGCTAATACCGGTATATCATCATACACTAAATTAACACGATATTGATAATTGTTGCTTTGAATATCACGGTTATCATCAATACCGGTAAATCGCGACACCCCTACTCTCTACCTAACCATCGATCGCACGTGTCCGCCACATTTGTAGTTTTTCTAATGCATTTTATTTGTGTTTGTAGTTCTGGACCGAATCCTTCGCCAAAACGCAATGGATTGTGCCCATTAGAGTGTGCATGGATCCACACTTCCAAAAATCGACCTGAAATAGTAGACCATCCGGGGACTTTTGGCATACTCTTTTCAACATACTATGCTTTGGGACACACTTATTCTAATCTCACATACTATTTAGGATGGATAGTATGAACATTGAGACGCAGAGAGGTTCTACAGGTCTGGCAGTAATCAGGCCTGGGTGTGGCTAGTGAAATTGAACTCAGCTTTCTAAAATAATGTGGTAAATCACAGTTCTTTCATGATTGAACAAGAAGGTGCAATACATTTTTCATGTAGGGCCAGGCAGGTTTGGACAGTTTTTTCCCTTAATAAATAAAATCATCATTTGAAAACAGCTTTTTGTATTTATTTGCATTATCTTTGTGTAATATTAAAATTAGTTTGATGATCTGAATCTTTTAAAGTGTGACAAATATGCAAAAATTGTAAAAAAAAAAAAGAATAAAAAAAATAAACAGTAAGGGGGCAAAAACCTTTTCATGGCGCTGTATGTGTGCGTGTGTGTGTGTATTTATTTATTTTTTGCCAGAACAAACATCATTATGTTAGGTCTATATCATATTCTACTGATGACACATTAGAGACACCACTTACATCACAATATGTCACCGCCAACGTCCGAACAATGACTTCCTCATTTGGTCGTGACTGCTCCAACTAAAAAAAAAAATGACAGTAATAAGGAGAACTTCCCCTTGTGGGGCCTTGCAACTGCACAAACTACACTTTGCATTAAACCGCTGAAAAAACTGAAAACGAGGCGTGAAGATAACATCAAAAGGAACTGTTGTGTAAGATTAATATTCTTTATCTTACACCTGAACTGCTGAATTACGAACAATGTTCATTGTTGAGGAGCACAGAAAACACTTACAGTTGAGACAGCAAAGGGACCAAAAATAGATGCGTCTGTGGTCAATTCCCAGTAGACTTCACATTTTTTCTAAAGAACAGACAAACAGTAAATCCCAAGAAAATGACAGGCATATGACAAAGAACAATAAATGAAATATAAAGATTACCTTTCCCATCTCAAACTCTCTACAAGCCATGATTATGACCTATCAAAAAAGAACAGACAAAAACTAAATCGATTTTATCACTAAAGTGAAAATAGAAGAGATAATGCATAATTATAGAAGCAGTGTATAATTAAGAGTCTAAGCAGCTCACCTTAACATTGTGTTGCCAAATCATACGCCAGAAATCAACCACAGTACTGCTCAAAGGGCCCTGGGTGGCAATATACATCCTGTTCTTAGCAGCTCCCTAGTGAGAAAAAATAGATTCAATCTACTATACTTTTAAAAATATCTGGAAAAAAACTGCACCACTACACCTACACAAGTTTTTTTTTTGGTCACATACTATCTTGCCCGTCACAAAAAAAGTGCATAATGCCCTTGATAAGAAGTTAAAAGTGAAAAAAAGTGAAGTGAAACGCCGCAGTACCTTGATGAAGCTGGCATTAATATAATCAGACTCATATTCAGATGGGGTTGGAGCTAGGCAGACTCTGGTCTGATCATCTGGAATACATAAATGATTTGGAATAGTTGAATTGATGAAAATTACCGTAACTCATTTATCAGGCAACACATTGCGGAGGCTCAATTATGAAATATAATGACATGCTATTGGCATTGCAGTACTAAAAAAACAGTACTGTAACTACAGGAAGCATGTTTTGACAGATGTGACAGTAAAACTGAAAACGATGTGACAGAGAATCATGCAAAATAACTTCAGAGCACTATTCTGTGTCATACTGAGAGAAACTGTGAGTCACAAATATTTCAAAGCTGATGAGATCTGAGCTAACTGTCAAATTTGAAAATCCTGATATCAAAGCAAATAATACATGAAGCGCCATATGCCGTTTTTTTTTCCCCACAAAAGATATGAATTTATATCTGTCATGGAGCTGTACAATTTCTAGTTATTATTTCCTTAAACATAATACAACTTTGCAATTTGTTAAAAAAGTTATGTTTGTATAGATTTCTTTTTGACACAAAATAAATGCTAGTGAAAATAAAATGTTATTTTGTTTGTGGAGGGACCAGTGAAAATACAGGCCTTATTTATAAATATTTCTTATTAGTATATTTCCTTTGCATAGGTCATTTTGTCATGGTGTCATATTACAGGTTTTATACAGTAAGTAAATAAATAAACAAACTGGGTCAGCAAAAAAACAAATATTATTGTTAGGCTCTGACAACATTTACAGGGCTCAACATTAACGCTTGTCCGGGACAAGGGGATTTTGTGAAGGGGCAAGTGAAAGAGAATTTTACTTGACAAGTAACCTGATTAAAATTTTATTTACAAACAATAACTAGGGCAGCACTGAAACTTTGCCAAGAATGATTCTGATTCTGTTACCTTCAGTGTAAACGGTGACTAATAACAGATAATGTATTGACAGTATCGAGGTTGCGTCAGTTGAGGCTTGTGCAGCCTGTCTGACTCGCAGAGAAATCAAAACTATAAGCTCAACAGCACACACAAAGAAACAAACGTGAACAAACATACTGTGGTAGAAAAAAAAGATAAATATTCTATATAAAATATTTAACATCACACTACCAAGAGTCAAGTTTTCCCGACTTTCAGAACGATTGCAAATGTGATAATAATTTTATACAACCGTAGTTCAGTAAACAAAGAATATTAACTGACTTACATTTTAAACACATTATTGGTCGTTTTTGCTCCATTTCGCTAATGAAGATAGTTCTAAGCAAAGTTTGCGCATCTCCGAACAACACACAACAGTCTTTTGTTACTAAATGATTAAGCATTTTTGAATGAGTCAATAATACAGTGAGCCATTCATAAAGACAGTCACTTGCTTCATTTATTGAATGAATCAGCCGTTTGAACGAATCGGTAGAATCAATGATTCACTCATCAAGACAGTGACTTGCCACCACCTACTGGTGCTTTAATTTCATATTTAAAAGTATCATTGGATTTTTCCAACATTTCATATTTGTATGTCAAAAAAAGTAAAATATTAATCTAACAACATTATTTATGCATTTGCAATTTTGCTTATGATAATGAGCATAATGAGAAGATAATGCTTATCTTCATTAAACAGTCTAACAGTAAATACAGAGTAAATACGTCTAAATGGCACTTTCGATGCAGCTTCTGAATTTCCTCTGCAGTGAAATGATGGAGTTTGTTGATACTGATTTCACTTGAATAGTAACAACCATATACTGTCTTATTATTCTAACTTAATGTATTGATCAAATTTAAGAATTTGATGTAAATAGTGACATGTACATTTAATCAGGTTAAGGAAAATATTGTCCTTCATAAAGTTAAAAAGTGTAACAGCTATCAATTTAAGGCAAATATCACAAATATGCTGATTAAAGTAATACCTGATAGAGCACTGATGAGACTATTGCTTCAGAATAAATTACATTTGCGGCAAAAAAAAAAACAAACAAACAAAAAAATAAAAAATAAAAAAAGACAAGTAACTTTTTTACTCGGACAAGTGAATGACTGATTTAGCACATGTCCAAAGCTTAATGTCGAGCCCTGATTTATTTATTTATGTATTCATTGTAAAATTATACTTGCTGCTTTTTTGACTATATATTAATATCAACCTATTAACTATAATAAATACATTTATTTTTCATATAAAATATGTGTCTCACTGCAGGACTGTCTGAAGTACACTGAATTGTACATATTACCTAAAATGTTGGCAGAACAATAAAGGTCATTGTCATGTTATTGGTTAGCACATATCTCTTAAAACGTGTAAAAAATTGTGTAGAGTGAATTGCATTGAATTCAATTCGAGAAACTGCTTCACCTAGAAACAGCCTTAATAACAGAACAAAGAAAGCTTTACTGATAAGTCTACGTACAGGGCAGAATATCCCTATAGCGGTTTTTCTTCGCATTTTCTTTGATTTCTCCTACCGCAGTGGTCAGGCCATAATCCTCTTTCAGTGATGCACTTTTCTGTCGTATCAACTGAAAAAGGAAAGAAAAAACAGATCAAAAACAACGTTTTTTTAAACAAGCATCCCTCTCATTTTAGTAGCATGTAGGTAAACTGCAGTATCTGACCACAAGGTGGTGTCCTAATGCTTGTTTGCATTGCCATACAATATTGGATTCCTTTAAATAGCTCATAAAAGCAAAGAAAAGGGTATATGTGATTTAAGGGAAGATATGGTTTACGAAACATTCAATATCAATCCTCAATAAACACTGAAACATCCAGTATAACATTTTTACTACATTTACAATTACGTATTTAGTAGATGCTTTTTTTTATGCAAAGCGATAAGGTATAGCCTACTTTTGACTCATTAATGGGAATCAAACCTATGACTGTTGTTTGTGTGTGTAACAGGAAAACCTTCAAGCAGGTTATAAATATCTGTAAACGGAGACAGCTACATTTCCATGACTAAAACTGCTCTCTGTTTTACTTACATTCTCTAAAAGCAGAAGAGATCAGAACACATGGGCTATTTTGAACATGATGCTCTCAGTTAGGTCTTCGCCAATAAAGCCACAGAGCATCACAACCCACTATCTGCCCATTTCACCACAAGCATGACAGTCTCGAGTGTTTTCTCTACAGGGGCTTCAACTTCTGTCTGTGAATGCTGCCTGTATTAAATAACTGAGAAACTAAATGAGGAACGGTAGATTGTGCTGGTTACAAATGCCCTCTTACTTTAACTAATGTAGCCAAATGAGTCAAATGCAACAAATACTTCTGAAAAAATTAGGTCTGACTGAATATATGATGCTCTGGCTCTCGCTTCCCCAAAGTTGTTTCAAAAATGTGTTCTTACAAAAAAAGTTTTACTAATGTATCCATTAAGTTATTTCTGATCATTGTTGGATGTATTATTAAGTAATTAGTTACTGTAATTTAATTACTTTCCCCTTGAAAAATTAATGGAATACTACTTTTTTTGTTATTTATTTACAGTTACTTCTGACGTAATTGCATTAAATATTGTATATAGATGATAGAGGATTTAACATCAAATTCAACACCTCGTGTTAAAATATGTTTTTAATGCAACCTTTAAATACTTTGGTCAGTTCAATAATAATTTACGCAATTTCATATTATTTATTTAAAAGAATTAAAAGAGCAGTTTTCAACTAGTCAAGGTTGATATGAGAATTAGAAAGTAATTAATAAGTAATGCAATACTTTTTAGAGAGTGTAATTATACAGTAATCTAATTACAATGTTGACTATGTAATTAGTAGCTGGTAATAAATGACTTTTCTAGAGTAACTTACCCAAAACTGTTTCAGATGTTCTCTGAAAGTTGAAAACAACCCATTTTTTAATGTTTTAAAAACATTTTATTTCTTTTCTATGCAAACATTAATGAAAACGTTACTTTGAAGGATCTCTGAACGTTGTGAAACACGTAGAAGAACATCTTACTAAAGACATTCCATCAACTTTATGTGCTGTTGTTTTGAGAACATTATTAAAGACCACATAACTTGTGCAGAAGAACACTTGTTCAAAATTTTGAGAGAAATTCCGGACATTCTCAGAATGTTCGAAGAATGGAATCAGCAGTGAGATCTTTCACCTCTGTCTATTGCAGCTTACGCAAATGTCGAGTGACGTGGTGCAATTTAGCCTGCAGTAATCAACTCATTTGCAAACACACATGCAAATTAGCAGTTTGCTAAAAGTTATTAACACTATGGTAAAACTGATCTCACTCATAAAAGTAGTGACAAAAAGATAAAGATATGCATATTCATACAGTAGGAAATGTCCTTTAATATATTGACCATATATTTTCATATACACAAAAACGTACTGTCATTGTATCATCATGGTACACTGATGATACAGTATATGAGGGTAACTCATGGAATTTTTATTACCATAATCATATACCATGGTAGGCTATTTACATGATAGTCCAATGTACTTCAAAGAACACTATAATCATGAAAACACGTGGCATTACCATACCATGTCTAAAACTATTGTAATGCCATGGCATGGTGGTGGTGGAACTGAATGACAAAACCAAGTAGCAAGGGTATAATATACCCTTAAATAAAATTATTTGTAGCTATAGCCAACAGTACACTATATGGGTCAAAATGATAGATTTTTCTTTTATGCCAAAACTCATTAGGATAGTATTAAGTAAAGATTATGTTCCATTTTATTTCCTAGTGTAAATATATCAAAAACATATTTTTTTATTAATAATATGCATTGCTAAGGACTTCATCTGATCAACTTTAAAAGTGTTTTTTTTTTTTTGTATTTTAATTTGTTTGCACGCTAACATTCAAAATTTGACACTTATGAGTGGTTTTGTGGTCCAGGGTCACATATCTGGTATTTACATAGGTTACTACTCCAAGGAACTTCACTTACAAAGCCGTACCCAAAATTACCAAGGTAATACTATGTTTTTGACATGTACCATGTAAAACCATGGCATTTTTAGAAGTAGGCTACCTGAGAGTACCATGTAGGCTACGTATATAGCCTACTAAATGTACACTGTATCAGCACATTATTTTCTATAATAGATCAAATAACATCAAAGTAGAGTCCAAAAATATGGGATTACCATAGTACCAAGAAAGATAGCACAAATCACTTTACAAGTAAAACGTTTCACAAAGAGAAGGATGTGTCATTTTGACAAGTGTGGTTTGACAAATGTGGAACTTTGAGAAATATGACAGTGTATCCAAAAACATGTTAATAGTAGCCTATGGTATTGTGTGTCATCTTATTTGAACTGATAGCCTATATAATTACCTGTTAAATTATATATATATCAGAATCTTGCGCATACAAAGAATTTGTTTTAGTGACATAAGCTTCTAGTACACAGAGACAACAACACAGTCAAAAAAAAAAAAAAAAAAACCTTTGCAAGTAAACAAGTGTATAAACAATTGTGGTATAAATGATAATAGAATAGGATTGAGTAAGATGCAGGGATGTAATATAATTAAAAAGCTCGTGTAGGACTTACGTTGAACTCTGTGGAGATGAGCTGATCGCCACTGCTGTCATTGTCGGACAGACAGCGGACCCGCTCCACGAACCTCAACAGGTGCGCTTCCATCACCATATAATCACTCTCTCCAGCATCTTACTCCGTCATTTTTTTGATACTCGACTCCTTGTACAATTTTAACTAGTAATGTACGATCGTTCAACAGCAGAACTGCTCCGTTTCCGTCTTAGTAAAGTTATCCAGGCAGCAAAACGGACACAGGGAGTTTCTCTCGCCGATGTTTTCGTTGGTCACCTTCATATACGGCGGCGTGTCAGTCACCAGCTGTCGCCACGCCCGCTTTATCCTTCCAGACAGTCCGCTGTCAGAACCTCACCTGTAGGGTTAGGGAGACACTACTACGCTCTCGTTTAGCTCAGCTGATTTGTGCGGCTAGTCTTGCGAACATAAACTACAATTCCCATCAGCCTTTGTGGCGACACAATGCACATCATTTGCGCTTCATTATGTTGCATCCTGAATCCTGACTTTTTCGGAAAGTGAAAGAAATATCCAGCGACCAAAACCACGTAAACGCACAGAATGTCACAATAACAGTTTCCAAACTTGTAAGTAGGCTACCAAGCAGGAACTTTCCACATGGTGTAAACGTTGCACTTAACTGTGATCCGCTTTCTGTCTTTATAAATGTACTGATCCGCTTTCTGTCTTTATGTTGTAGAACACATACAAGCCCAAAACAGCTTGCCATGCAGTAATTCAACCACAGTTTCTGCAAAAAATAAAAGCGCTTTTTAATTTATTATTAAATTAAATATAACCACTATTGTCAGTCAGTCAAATGATGAAATGGATTACAATATCTTTAACAGTTTGAATGTATTACACTTATGCAAAAGAACCAGTCACAGCAGCAGGTATTTCGAAAAAAAAAAAAAAAAAAAAAGTTTACTATGGAAATATGCATGTTTATGGGAGTTTATTTATCAATTGGCATGGTAAGAAGCTATGTGCTGTGCTACACGAGGGGACTAAATGTTCCCTCAATGATAGTAATATCAGTAAATTTTGAGCTGGTGTAAATTCTTTGGTCCCTATGAGGAAACAAGCTTATAAATCATATAGAATTATGTTTTTTAAAAAACTAAAAGTACAGAAAGTTCTGTGTCAGGGGTAGATTTAAGGTAAGGGGATAGAAAATACAGTATGTGTGTGTGTGGATATTGTACAGCTATAATAAAACTCTGTCACTGATTGCACAATGCAAATCATTGTGTTCATAAATCATTCTTGCAGTAATGACATTTTTTAAATGCGGGCAATTTGCAGCTAATACATATATAGTATGATCAACAAATGTTGGCAGGTGTGATGGTTAAATCAACTGATCTGTGACTCTCTCCAAATACTCCTGATGGTAAACCTGGATGGTATCTTTTTATTTTTAGCCTGCTTCCTCATTTTAACAGGGCTTTAGCATTTAATCAGTTTCATGTCCCACTTTAACCTCCTTTAAGTCAGCACTGCCACAGATCAGTTAGAAATAATTCTTTCAGCGAGAAATGAAGCATCATGTTCATCCTATTACACAGTTTTCACCGCTCTCTGATCCCCAGGCATCATGTGATACCTCTGGGATTTCAGACTGAGTAATGGAGAGCCACAGAGATCCACTCTGTGACATCAATAGAACAAGTGTTTGCACCCTTAAAACTAAAAAAAAAAAAACCCCACCAAGTCCAGAAGATTCTCACTTTGAGGGAAATGAGAAACAGACAACATGCACAGGAGCGACAATAGAGGAAGTTGGGAGTTTCAACCTGAGGACACCTTAACAGAGGAGACTGGTAATTTTCCATCTACTTTGGCCCAGGCGAACTTCAGTGATGCCCTAGGTCTGGCTTATATGAATGAAGAGATAATGTCAGAGAGTTGGAGGCAACACAGGAAGCATGTGTTTGTGCTGAGCGAGGCAGGGAAGCCCATCTACTCACGCTATGGCAATGAGGAGGCCCTCTCCTCCACCATGGGTGTCATGATGGCGCTGGTCTCCTTCGTCCAGGCTGGAGGCAACATGATTCAGTCTATTTTTTCAGGTGAGATGCACCATCTTCATTTAGGTTTTTTAAACTGTCTAATAAATAAAGGTTCTTTGCAGCACCTATAGTTTAACAACAACTAAAATAACATTTCTGAAGAACAAAAGACCTTAAAAAAGGTTCAGGTTGTACTTTTTTTTTTTGAAACCATGCAGCTTCTTTGAATATATGGTTAATGTTGAAGTTTACATATTTACATGTAAATTTACTGTGTAAATAAGTTGACTTTGAAATGTACATTATTCTTCTTTCTTGGACAACATAAAATATTTAATTTAATCTTATATAAATTATATAAAATATTTAAGGGCTTAAGACATTTAATCTCTTAAATATACTATTCAATGCATTAAATGGATAAAAAATGACAGCAAAGACTTTTACAAAATATTTATTTTACAAATCAATGCTGTTTTTTAACTTTCTTTTCATCAAATAATCCTGAAAAAAATGCATCACAAAAATATAAAGCAACTGTTTTCAACTTAGCATACAATTATTATTAATTAATTACTTAATAATTAATTAATAATTAATAATAAATTTAGTTTCTTGAGCACCAAATCAGCATATTGAAATTAATTAATATTTCTAATGAATATCGTGATGCAGTAAAATAATGGTTATTGAAAAGTCAGCTTTGCATCACAGAAATCAATTACTATAAATGGTTAGATTATATAAATTATTATAAAATGGAAAACAGTTATTTTAAATTGAAATAATTTCATATCATAATATTACTGTATTTACTGCAGCCTTGGTGAGCCTAAAAGACACACACAAACACACACACACACACACACACACACACACACACACACACACACACACACATATATTTATATATATATACATATACATATAACAATTTTAAATTGAAATAATATTTCATATTATAATATTACTGTATTTACTGCAGCCTTGGTGAGCCTAACAGACACACACACACACACACACACACACACACACATATATATATATATATATATATGTATATATATATATATATAATATATATATATTATATATATATATATATATATATATATATATATATATATATATATATATATGCAATACATATACATATAAAATTTTAAATTGAAATAAATATTTCATATTATAATATTACTGATGGACCAGATCCGGTGTGATACCAAGGGCGTCTCTGGAAGAGGAGGGCAAAGGCAGGCATTGGACGGCCGACAGCATGAAGCTGGGATCAGAATCCATGACATCGAGAAGGCCGTCCAGAACCTTCTCCGAACCAAACAGCAGACGCCGCAGGTCAAAGTTCTTGCGGCGCTCAAAGATGCGGTTTATGCTGGCCTGCGTGAGCATGCTGACTATCTGATGATAAACATGGAGTAGCTCCCTGCGCAGCTGCTGTTCAGACTGGCGAGTGGCAGAAACGGATACAAACACCAGCGGACCCTTCTGCAAAAAGACCACCGTGTGCTCATCTGAGGGAAACAGGGGGAAAGAACAGAATAATATTAGCTGTTGTCTGTCATTAAATATGTAAAAATGCTTCTTATAAAATTTTTCAGAATTGAAAACTGGTCAAAAATCATTTGCATGTGTACCCCTAAATACATGCAGAATGTAAAGATCCTATGTAAACGTATGCAGAATGTAAAGATCCTATCATCCACATCCTACAGAAAGCCATCACACCGATAACCGACTTGTCTCCGTCGTTCAGGAGAAGACGGTTCTGGAGGACGCTAGACTAAAACCTAGTGACCTTCATCTCCTCTTCAACCTGATCAGGGCCTCTGCTTTTCAGGCTGGAGAGATATGGATGCCCATCTGCCTGCCTCTGTTCAATCACGACTGCTACTTTTATGCTTATGTGGCATATCTAGACCCTCCAGAATGTACTGTATGCCTTGTTCTTCTGTCTACAGATAAAGAAGCATTTTATGCCGTAGCAGAGTGCAAAAGGAAAATTGAGGAAGCTTTTGCATCCCAGAATGCCTTGCAGTGGGTGGCAAACACTCAGTTATATTATGTTGATGATATCAGTGTAGCTAATCTTAGGCACTTCCTTTACAAGCCCTCAAAAGTGCTAGACCACCATCGCCAGCTGCCACAGTTCACATGGTGAGTAGCTTATGAAGAGTCATTAAATGACTATATGAAATTAAAATAGACCCTTTTACTTTCTTATTACATGTTCATGGTCTTATTGGGCACAATTCATCATGCAAACTCGAAAAATGTTCACCTTCATTGACTTTCCTCTCCAGCTGATGTCACCTAGGCCTAATGTTAAATATAGCAAAGTTAATTTCATTAGAATTCATTCTAAACTTATTTGGATGCCAGTTAGCATTAATTATTTAAAGGCTATGGCAATAATAACAAATAAGAATAGATTCCTGGTCAAAAAGTCCTTTCAAAAACTGGAAGTATTCAGATCTTGTATGTAAAACACCTACTTTTCATCATCCAGTAAAGTCCTGTCCTACATTTTTTCCTCATTAAATATTCTGTTTT